>NC_134707.1:107752818-108052818 GCF_043290135.1 Rhipicephalus microplus | reverse complement strand
CAGTTCAATACATAGTCTAACCAAATGCAAATTTATGAAGTGCACCCAGTTCGATACCACGAAGAATTTCCCAATTGTTGGAAAGTACCCTTTGCGATTCAGACTTGATTTCATGATATGTAGGGTTTAACGTTCCCAAACCACCATTTGATAATGAGAGACGCCGTAGAGAAGGAATAAGGAAATTCATACCACCTGGTGTGCATTAAAGTTCGCCGAAATCTGAGCACATTTGCACACAGCATTTTCGCTTCCATCGAAAATGCAGCCACCACAGCCGGGGTTCGATCCAGCGACCTGCGGGTCAGCAGCCGGGTACTTTAGCCGCTAGACCACCACGGCGGGGCTACGATTCAGGGCTGTACACAACGACCATGATACCTTGTTTGTTATTCCTAAAAAAAACGACGAATTTTTCAAATCTAGAGAATAGATGTCACGCCAAGCATGCAGAGGGAAAGTGATGGTGTCGAAACTTACGGAATTTATACGTTTCATTTAAAAATGCTATGAAATGAGAATAAAGAGAACTAAAAGTGTTAAAAGTCCCATATGTTTTACATAACCAGTTTCATGCAGTCACGTAGCGACCCTAACATGAGTATTAGTAGCATAAAAATCGGCAACTTGATATTTAGCGCTCGTGCTCACGAACACAGTAGCAATGTCTATAGTATTCCGTAGACTAATATCTGTAGACGACTCTTAACTATACAGTTCACGTTAGCACGACGTGATGCCTATATCATAGTATTGTATGCATATTTCAATAAGAATATATAGCCAGCAGTGCATCCGTGGTATATGTTTATTACCTTTTATCACACAATTACCTCGGTATACGTTAATTTCCCAAAGCAGTGCAAAGTCCTGACGTGATTCTGTGGTAGCATACATAATTACCACGCGGAATTCTTGGGTTTGATAGCAGCTGAGATCATCATAGTTATTCTTTACATTCAACGGGTACGCTTCCGGCGCCAGATTTTCTACACGGTCTCGCATTTAAATTACTAATGTCTGCTCTCGCCGTTGCTGAGTTGACATATATTGTTAACCACGTGTGCAGCATACCCGCATCCCGCTGACTCGTGGTAAACGGGGATGTGCCCGCGTGCCTGCAGGAAAGCGTTAGCCAACGAGCACGATGGCATCTTCTCGTTATTTATGTAATTAGCTGTCAGTCATACTCGTCAAACCTTCGCACCTTTTCAATTTCAGCAAACTCTAATTTAAGGCGGCTATCATGAGAGCACCCACAAGCTGGTTGTGGATACGTAAACACGAAGTGCGTGCAGCCCGGTATAAATTGCGTCGCATTTAATAACGCAATGTATTAGCTCTGCGGAGCCCATGATGATTTTGATCGCGATGAATTTTTCTTAGAGCCCGTACTGAAAACGATTGCATTCATCTGTTTAGGTGTCCTATAAATTTACTTTCCTGAGGCTGTGTGTCACACCTATGCAGAGAACAAGACTTCGTGGTTGGCAGTTCAATCGCCATGGCCTCCAAGCAGATTGTGTTATGCCGTGAAAATTGCTTTCGTTATATCGTAGTTTATGCGTTCATGTCCTCGAAATTCCCCCTCCGCTTGTAGACAGTATAGTTACATACGTTAAGCTCATTATCAGATGCCAGTAGCTACTCATATCTTCAAGGGACACAAAGGAGAAACAATGACTTGGTTTAGACGTATGAACTGCGTTCTGACATCTATGAAGCTATAGCTGTCACTCTCACAAGTTTCGTGTTAGCGGAGAAACTCGAGGTTAGTGTTTCGATTTTTTTATATTCCTCACCAAAACGTTGGCGTGCTACGTCAAAAGTTTCATAGTTTATTTTTCAAATTTTCGCAACATCGGCTCGATAAAAATTTGGTCCATGGCACTCACAGGCGAAGGTGTATGCCACCGCCAATTTTTATTTAATCTGAACGTGCGAGCCTCACCCGCCCAGTCGATAAGCAGCACCTAACGAAGCACAGCGGCAAGAATAAATGAAATACGTGCCTGCCTGCGATCAACTGGTCTTCTTCTATAGGCTGTTCAAGGAACCGGGCCCCAGGACGCCCGAACAGGCGCTTACAGGCTCGGGTGTCCTCGCTCGCATGCTTACAGAAAAAAATGGCCAGCTATACTTAGTTTTTTTTTTTGGCTAGCAGCTACGTA
Organism: Rhipicephalus microplus; assembly: GCF_043290135.1. Classification (NCBI taxonomy): domain Eukaryota; kingdom Metazoa; phylum Arthropoda; class Arachnida; order Ixodida; family Ixodidae; genus Rhipicephalus; species Rhipicephalus microplus. The sequence goes on along the minus strand of NC_134707.1, from coordinate 108,050,647 downwards.
GCACCCAGTAGACACCTTAAAAGTCTATGACGTCATTGTCTATTGCGGGAATTTTAAGATGGTGTCTTTTCTCGCCTATACCAGTACCTTTTCTCGCTTACATCCAGCGTTGTGTAGTGATAAAAGCGGTATTTCCGGGATTGTGAATTTGTACTTTATTAATGCGCGGAAGATCGTGTCCCTTTATTGGGGACTCTCTACCCAACCTTCATTACCTGCACACGGTGACCCGCATGTCATGCACCACCCTCGGGCTGCCACCGAGCACTGTTTACCTCCGAGTTTCGTCCAGTTGAATCACTTTGGCATCACACCTGTTGGAGGTTCCAAATTTTTATTGAGATTTATGAACTTGTACTTTCTTTTAAACGTACAGAGGAAACACAAACCATCGCGTCATGAAAGCGTGTGGACTCGTGGTAACATTCCCCATTCGGACATCACTTCGTTTTTCAAATCGGTACAGGCGACTCCTACAGGTAATATCAAGTTCACCTCGTGGCACGGAAATGACTCACTTCGTTGGTCTTTTAGAGGTGTGCATTGGTGGGACACTTGATGCGCGATCGCGGCGTTTGGTACAGTAGACCACTCTTGTGGGTCTGAATGGCAACAAGAGCACGAACTCAAGTGTATCATAATCCACGAAACACAGTTGAGTGCATGAATGCGAAAAAGAGCCCCTCCTACCACTCTGTTTTTTTTACGCATGCGTGGCGAACTGGCGCGTAGAACTACGCTTCTGGTACACTCGCGAGTGATGGGGCAACGCCACCTAGAATTCTTGAAGGCCTGCTCACTGTCGCCGTGACGTCACTCGTTTTGCCCGAGCGAGCGTGTGCGGGAGCCAGTGAATTCATTGCCACCATCGTCTCCCGTTACAAGATACGCGTTCGCGGCGAGTTTTGTATGCTCAACAGCTTTACTCTACTTTTCGCGTCAAAAAATGGCGCTGGTATAAGTAATGTATTGCACTTGAAAGCGTTAAGAGATTCACCTCTGAGTGACTTTTACCACGAAAAACTCAGATTCTGCGCTATTGAACGTGTCTTATATAACAGCAAAACATGATTGACCAACAGTGACGAAATCGAATAGGAGAAATTTTATTCATTTTTAATTACTCACGTACACAAGCACACACACGCACGATATCTAGAACATGCAGAAGTGTTCGTACTCATTCGCAAAGTTTATATGAAGTTTCATATGTACTCGTTCATGTCTTCATAGACACGAAGTTATGAAGAAGAGTGTGTGCTGCTGCTACAAGTATGTTATTGAGCACAATATCCGGGTGATGATTATTGCAAGGCAAAACACAATCTTTCGTTTCAGATAATTCACTTGCGACCGCCCCAAGGAGTGGTGTTTCGACTTTTGCTCTGGCCTCTCTCGCAGTGCTTCGTGCTAGCTCATCCATCTTAGGGCGTGGGAAAAATCTTAGTAATAGGTCTAGAATAAAGCTTCCATGCGCGCTTCTACTGCGCTGACGGGTCTTGGATCGGTATATTTTGTAGTGTTTCCTAAATATTCTGGCTTGAAGCACAGATCACACACCTGAAAATCATTTAGCGCTTTACCGTAAGTGTATACACGCATATAAATTTGAAGGAAACTTATCAGGCTAAGGTGCTGACGAGAATGGCGCAAAATTATAATACCGCAATAAAGTGTAGCAACACCCACACGAAATTGCACAAAACTGATGAACTAAGCAATGCAACATCAAGTCTTCCATTTTCTTAACCAAGTAAACAGAGATAACTCAAGAAGGCCGGGATGCCAATCGCCAATAGCAAAAAATGTGCAAACCCTTAAGGATAAACACCTGTTCTGAAAACTTACTGCCACGTGTGCTTATTATTTTAATATCATGACTTAATCTAACACGTCAGAAGCAAACATGACACCTTTATTTGAAGCAAGAACGGAACATGGTGGAGATGTTGCCAATAAAATTACTTAGTAATACTGAGTACATACGGAAACACGTACCTTTGGGTCACGAAGAAAACGGATGTCGACGTCAGCTTGACGAATGACCCATTCCCCTCTCGTTCTTCGGCTGTCCTTGGGAAACAAGAGCACTCGCAATCTCGGTCCCTTTGCCACGACCATTAGCCACGCAGCATGGCCCAACCTTTCGAATTTGCAGCCGTACAGAAGACGAACACCCCGTGCACGAAGCGCATCACATATCCACGCTGCAGTTCACGGAAACAGAAAAACACGGTCTTCTCGAGACGCCAACATGCACACCAACACGCCGCAAAAACGTTCGTCATGCTTGGCAATCCATGTCTGTCGAGCGCCCCGCCGCGGTGGTCTAGTGGCTAAGGTACTCGGCTGCTGACCCGCAGGTCGCGGGTTCAAATCCCGGCTGCGGCGGCTGCATTTCCGATGGAGGCGGAAATGTCGAGGCCCGAGTGCTCGGATTTTGGTGCACGTTAAAGAACCCCAGGTAGTCTAAATTTCCGGAGACCTCCACTACGGCGTCTCTCATAATCATATGGTGGTTTTGGGACGTTAAACCCCACAAATCAATCAATGATGTCTGTCGAGCGACGAGAGCAAGCGTATAGGCACGTCTGTGTAGTGAAACACACCGGTAAAAACGAAGTAACGTTCAATCCCGCGGTAAAAAGAGTGAATAGGTCTGAAATTATCTAGGTGGCACTGGCTGGGCACACTACAGCTCCGCTGTAAGGTTTGACAATAGCGTTGGCCTGTCGGTTTTTGTAGCCTGCTTTTCTTGAGGACGTTTGCCTGGTTAGTGGATAGTTAGGAGCGCTTTATCTGCACGTGCCGCTATTTCATGCGCTTTCACGTAGTTGCATGCCGCAGGATGAACCACACGACAGGCTGCCGTGAGGAGTATCGGCTGTCAAGAAAAGTCGGTGTATAAGTTGTTGCAACGTGCTGATTAGTGGTCTAGAGACTTACTATTTGTTTTTTAAACATTATCACAGCAATGACTGTGCAAGATGCGCGTTGCGGCGTACAGTGAAGTCGCGCGTTTCAGAATTCAAGGCCTAATTTATCTGTATTCTTTGCAAAAGCTATGCTGTGGCGCTCACTGAACGTTATTGCTAGGAGCTCTGCTACACGGTAGCGACTGTGTCGATGTCCTATTCTTTGCGTAGGAATTTAAATCAATAATTGGTTTAGAATCCGAAAGATTCCCTTTAACATCTATTTAAAATGCATACTTCGAGGCTGGTTATTATTGCGTATGGGGTCCCAGTCAGTTTTCTTGTTGTACTGATAGATTACCCCGCAAAGAACTTACAACGGTTAGGTCTGTTGAAGGTGAAACATAGAAGTAAGCGTGTACTCAGTTTAGCTTGCAGCGCTCCTTCAGAAGAAAGCAGTGGTGCACGACTAGATATTGCCATCTACAAAACGTGATAGACATGAAAGAGGGACATGTACCATCCTAAAGTAATTGGTTGTGCTTATGCCCTCATTTAGTTTCCTGTGTCATGTTTTTGAAGCATTTTGGAAAGCTTCCCAGCATGATGGATTACAGAGTATATTGCCGCGATCAGTTTCTATTCTTATTGTATTGATAGTGTCACGCGCAGCAAGTGTGCATCTGAAACGCGCTCCACCAAAAACGTGTGATTTTCCTATTTATTGTTGTACCATGTTTCATATTGGAAATGCGCCCCCCCCCTTTTTTTTTAAAGCAAGCAATTCCTTGGGTGCCGTGACACTTGTTCGCTATTCGCAGTGTGCGGCACTTGTTTTGCTTTGACTTTAAACGCAGGTCAGCCCAATTAAATACAGTTTTGTTGCGACTTGCTCCTCATCCTTTGGTGCACGTCAATTCATCGTCGTTTCGGCGTGACAATGTAAGATGTACTTCGACATAGTTGACCATTCAAAATTCTTGTGCGCCGTTCTGCTGCAGTGACATGAATCATAATTATACTGTTGTACACCCAAAACAAGATGATTACATTAACAAACTCGTCTCGGAACAACACTTAGGCTCTGTCATGTGCACCGATCAGTCAATTACAAGTTACAACTTGCAGCGCTCATACGCCAAATACTCGTTTTCCGCTTCTGTAGAGAAAAAACAGTAGCTCAACCAAGGAATATTTCTAGGTTGTCCGGAAAATATTACGGCAGACATAGAGACAATATACATTACTGATCAGTGTTCTGAGTACGTGGCTAACTCGCTAAAGCGAAGTTTAACTGTATGGCAGCTCCAGTGTACGCACCTTTTTTTATTTGGTTATCATGATATTGCCTAGGCTATCACTTGCAATACAAATTTCAACTACAGCCCGCAAGATACAGTTTCTGAATTTATTCGAAAAAGAACACTGGGAACATTACTGAGGTGTGTTATGCATCATATTTCATGCGTTATTAAAACACTGCGTTCCGTTATCACACCGTCATCGCTATCGCTGCATCGACACGGCGAAGTGCTTTTAATGGTTCAGCTACTGACTGCATGCCATCGCATCTCGCGGGAAAATGGGCTTCCATCTCCGGCATCTTCAAAGTTTTAAGTAGTCGAATGACTCATCCGTTGAAAAAAACATTTGAATACCTACCCGAAGCTTTTTTTATTGTGCATTGCCTAAGCTTTTCTTGATTGTCACCCTCACATTTATTTTCTTGCTTAACATCAATGTAAAACCTACGCCATAGTTTCATCTTCCCTTCTAGGTTTCCTTCTCACTTCACTGTAAACAGAGGGGTGGGCGCAAGTGCATTGAACTCTACAAACGTACAAATTTATTCGTAGTTATGGCAATTTATGGCTTCCGTTTTTGGAGATTTCCATCATATCGCATTGTCTGAAGACAACATAGTGTTCGCTGCGACGCAGCAAATCCGACGTTAGCATAAGATGACAAAGCTGTGCGGCAAATTGCAGTTGTAATTAATTGCTTTTGTGTGCCTTCGAAAACTGAGCTGACCTGCATTGAAAACCAACCAGGGCAACCCGAGAGCTTTATCTTGCCAGTTGTGTTCACTCCCGTTCGAAAGCCACCTGGTGTCGTACGGAAAATTCAGTGAACCACTATGAAAGCCCGCTTCAAATGAATGACGCAGTGATTGCGTCACGCGATATTGTCACTTGAGGTGTATACTGAACTTGTGTGGCCATTGACATAGTCGAAATGCATATTCAGCGTTTCATTGGTCTCTCCAGGAAGCTACATGTAAGTGTTCCAGGTTTCAACACATGTCAGTTAGAGTTGAGTGTCCCTGACGCTTGATATCAACCCGATATGGGACCTGTTTTTCATATTTGTAGGTATATTCTTGCGAGGTTGCCTTCCTTATCATAACGCTGTCAGCCGCATAACTGTTATTCTTCTAGTGCGTCGCATGCATGCCCAAAATAATCTGGTACCTAGTGCCACATCGACTACATAATTTTGAACCCTGGTTGATATGTGGTGGTTTGAAAAGTCATTGTTGCCTATAACAACAAAATAACAAATACAGATAGTCAGATATGAATTAAACCATTCAGTGACCATACCCTCGTGCAGGTGACGCGTTCGTTCTTTGAAAATTAACGAGCGAGCTTCATGGGAAGGTGATCTTCCTATGTGCTAGGCGTTCCCATAAGTATTGAAGGTTTAACCTCTTCTATTGCTTGGCCACTCAGTCGAATTTGGTGGGCTCAGTCCCAGCGGTGGCGGTCACAATTTGCGAGATGCCAGATGGGGAGCTTCGCGTTATCAGTTGACGTAAAGAACGTCACAGTGATTAAATTACCGGAGCCCTGCACCTTGTCGTGTTCTGTTGTCTATTTTTGTCTTTTTAGTTTCTTCTTTCTTTATGTTCTTTTCCGCCCTGTCTTTGTTCATCAGCAGCCATCAGCCAGCAGCAGCCAGGAGCAGTCGTCCACAGAACCCCCCGTCGCGGCAGGCTCGGAGGCACAGAGCTCGACCCAAAACCAGGTACGACTTTTGAGTATTATGCAGCTCTACTCGCCGCGTCTGTGAAACGCGACATATTGGCTGTGTCATTGTGCAAGCACCATTCTCTTCCAACTAATTAGGCCATAGAACAGATCAACATTTTTTAAGCTTAAAAACTTGCTTAAAAATCAATATGGCACGAACTTCAGGTGCGTAGCCTCAAAGAACATGTACTGGCAGGCATGGCTGCAAATTTTCAGCCCCACTGTACCGCTAAATATATAATAAAATGCCAGGTCATGACGTGCTAGTACGTGTGAATAAAATGCATACTTCACCAATAATGAAGACGTTTTTCTGCGAAGCGCATAAACAAAAAATACTTATAAAATCCAGGTCAAGCACCAAAGGTGTCTTTGTATCCTCAAGTAAATGCCGCCTCTGTGAACTTGAACAAAAAGTAACATTGGTTCATTAGTTTTAAAAACGCCATCCTCTTTTTGGACACCCTCAACATGGCTTTTAAAAAGCTAGTTTTATACTCTCATAGTATAGACTATAGACAAATTCATTGATATGCGAGTTGACGTGCTCTAGTTAATGCAAATGTTCAGGCATACAGAACCAAAGGCATCGTTGCGATCCCATTGTGTACAAATTATTATACAGCCTAAACAATTTTACAATTTTATGAAGATTTGGTGTTTCAACTGGGCTGATATCATAAGTTCATGAAGTGCACTCCTAAAATACCCTTTTATTAAGTGTTTCAGGGACTTTGTTCTGTAATACGTAATGTACTAAGGTATTTTGTAAGCCATCTGCATACGTAAACCGTTTTTGAAATAAATACCGTGTAAAAGAGGACGCATGGCTGTGTGGTAGAACACCCGCATTCCACGCAAACAGCCTCAGTTCAATCCTAACTAAGACCCGGAACGTTCGCTTGATTTTCATCTTTCTCGACTTTTTAGTAACACACAAGATGGTTGTTCACTCTCAACCAACGACGCTGACACCGACGTTGATACTGACGCTGGAGTTTGAGTGAAATAAGCTTTTTAAAGGCATCACGTGTAAAAAACAAACAGTTATGTTTGAATGTATTTTGTTTGTTTGTGTTCGGTTAGGGCGTACAAAACTTTATTGTCGGCGTAGGTCCTGAAACGCGTCATCTCCAATGGTCGTCAAACATTTTAGGGCATCTGGCAAAGCGATTCCCAGCAGCAAGACGCAACACAGTGAAGTTAAATGACAGCTAGTTGTCCTCTGAAGAAGAGTACGCGCTTAGCTTCAGGCGATTTCAAGAAACACGTAGAACGCGATGGCTATACTCTACGGGCGATGCCTTATGTCCAACGATATTGAAGAAGGCTGCTCACCAATCACTTTGGCAGCGGATACTTTTAGCAGTTTGCGAAGTGGATACATATGGATACTATTAATATATATTCAGTTGAAAACGATGTTCAGCCATTCGTGCTAATTTTAACAGAAGAGGTGGAGATGACAGCTAGCGTGTTGCTAATGACCATGACAGCTAGCGTGTTGCTAGCTGTCATGGTCATTAGAAGCTGCCACGTGATAAAAGCACCTTTTTAGGCGGTTCAGTATCGACTTATTCCGGAAAACATTCTTTATTGTGTCAAGTCTAACTCGAATTTTAAACAAACCACTAGTTGAGCATTAATTTTTCTAGGGAGTCATTTTATCTGTCAGAACTAAACTTCATTCACAGAGAACATGCCACTTTTCAGATGCCTCGGTTGTGTTCAGTGCTGAGTGCCTACGTACCTTTGGCTTTCTTATTTCAGCAGGACGAAGGCCCCACACTTACAGAATATGCCGAAGAGCTATCAGCTGCTGCTCCAAACGTCTTCGGCAAAGCGCTCAACGTCCTCGCCATGTTCAATGTTGCCAATGAACAGATCTCGAACATGGACCCCACAATGCGTCTGAACACAGCCTGTACCTTCACAGAGACCCATCCGGAGTGCTGGACCACTGAACACCAGCGGGCGTGGAACTACCTGTTGAACTCTCGAGGAATCGAGCTTGTTCAATTGCGGAGAGGTACATTCTACTTCCGCTGCATGAACGTGGATCCTGATGACCTAAACAAAGCGGACGACGCCAAGTTTCTCTGCTTGTGCCTGTGGATTTTGCGGCAGCATCGTTGCATCTTCCAAGTCTCCCTGTTAATTCCTGTCCTAGCACCGAGGCACCGGTCCCTGTTCATGCATCTGCTTAAGCTGACGAAATACGTGCACAAGTTGGAAATTTACGAAGATCCTTTTAGATCGTCTCCGTGTGATCTATATCCGCCGGCACGCGCGTCAAGTTCTGATTTCCAGGGCGATCCATGGGCGTACAAGCTGGAATGCCTATCTATGTTGCAAGAATTGGGATTATCCACTGTGAGTCTGAACGACGAAGATGGCGATGCTCTGATTCGCTGCATCGAACAGAACAAGAATCTGGTAGCCGTCATTATGATCGACGTAGAGATGAACATGCAGACATTTGTAGGAATCATTCACAAGGTTGTGAAGCTTGAGAAACTCCAGGACTTCCGCATAAAAATCACCGCCAAAGAACCAAAGGGAATGTTCGAAAAAACCCTTCACTTGGTCGGCGAGGCTCCTATTCTGTCAAGGCTCTACGCACACGTTGACTATGGCATGGAAAGCTTGCTGACTGGTCTGCAGGAAAACAAAACACTCGAGGAGCTGACCCTGGAGCCGACAATCACCAGGCCAAGTGTCCTGGCTGCACTTTGGGCCTTTCTTGAGAAGCATCCTTGTTGCCGACGCCTCAAACTCTGCATTGATCTCTCTAGAATGCCAGAAGATTGCGATGCCCTAAACAGTTTGGAAGAAATTATGCGTCATTCTCCTGTGCGAGTCCTTTTGCTCTCTGGATCTATCATCAATTTCGAGCAGTCATTGAGGTTTGCCGAAGCTCTAGAGGGGAGCCGTCTCAGAGAACTTCATCTGGACGGATGCCAGATTCATTGTCAGGCCGTTCCGGCCTTCATAAATGCCATCAAGAGCTTGAGGCAGCAGAAGAATGCGTTGTTCAAGGAACTCAACTTAGGGGCCATTGTAGGGAATGAGCAGGAAGAAAGAGACGTGTTCAGGCTCGTGACTGACGAACGTGTCAGACCGTGGATAACGCTTGCGCTGACTGAAAACGTTATGGATATATCTTTGCCTTGGGTGTTTCGCTCTTCAGAAGGAAAGGGCAATTTCACGAAGCTGTCGCTGTCTTTCAGTGAAAACATAGATCCAGATCCAGTGTTTCATTCCCTGAGGTACGCGGCATGGTCACTACAAAACCTCTCCATCATCAACACTGCGGTAAGCTCATTTATATTTTTCTACAGCATAAACAGAAAAGGACATAATTGCACAACAGTTCACGAGACAAAAGATGAATGCCTCCAAAGTGCAATGTGTTCAGAGCTATCTATACATTGCAGTAGGGTTGACAGCCGGGCTAGTTGGTACAAATTCATAATGGAATAATTGGAAGCGCAAACCAACGGGACACAAGAGAAGAGCCAAACAAGCGCAGAGTCTTGTTGTTCTCTCTCAAGAGCAATACGTTTCAAAGGCGTCTGCAGCCATTAGGAAAAACTTTAAAGACGTTTCTGATAAACCAGTTGAAATCTGCGCTTGTTTGTGTCTTCTCTTGTGTCCCGTTATTCTATCTATACATGACGATTAACTATCAGCCCAATCTTTTTGCTGATATTGTCTGATTATTTCCGTTAGTGCACTTCATAATGACTGGGCTTGGTGGAAAGTGCGTTGCGCTTGGTGTTCTGAGGACCCGTTGCTATTATAGACACAACCGTTATGTCCGTAGATACAAAGAGCCCCCACAGTTCGCACAAGCGATTCGCTTCGTTGTGGTGTCTGACAGAGTGAACTTTAAAGCCTTACTAAGGCTAATGATCTTATTAACACGAGTGTGGCGTGGCAGAAACTACGCTGAAAAAGCCGCATACAAGACGCTGCCCTGTCGCTCAAGTAAAAACTTTAATATTCTCCTTATGGGCCCTTCATGCTCGATGGACGCAGCAATGTTTTTCATTAAAACAGTCACTTTCTCCTCTATGTTCCATCCCTAAAGGTAGTGCAGAAAACTCACACACTTAAAAGGGGCACATGTGCGGACGTGTACGCAGCGTTTCTCTGTGACCACGTTTTTTTAAAAAAAATACGCTATCATATTAACTCCCCCAGCAAAACACCCTTGTGAATATTATACCAAGTGACCTTTGAGCCCCCGAAGTATTGAGCTGCTTCTCATCAGACTACGTTATGCACACTTCAGCAGTTCTGGCTTCACAATGGTGTATTATTGGTCTATTATAGGGAGGGGTTTATTTCTAAATAAGATTTACTTCTGATTATTTGTGTGCTTTCGCAGGTTGAAGTAAATAATTGTTTTAAAGATATCAAATAAAGCGAACAGGTAATTTTCATTATTTATTTTTGGTTGCCTGTTTCACACCGATAAATCCTCCCACCAGTGAAGATTCCAGAAGGGAGCCTTTTGTTCGAAAACTGTAACAGTGTGTTTTGCTTACTGTTTTATTTTACACGTGCCTGCACTTGCCCCTCCATTGTCAAGAATGACTTTTTAGGTCATAAGGCGCAATCCGATTCTCAATTCTAAGAACACTTACATCAGCAGCAGACCCGGCATGACAAGTATATCTTTTGTGTTTTCTTAAATAAATTAAACGCACGTGCTGTCACAGTGATAACGATTGTTTCGCTCTATACAACAAATTGAAGTAAAAAAAGCAGTACTTGTGGCTAAGTTAGTCTTTAAGAATACATTATAACAGAGCGTGAAACACATATAGCGAAGGCTAAAGACCACAAAGCGTCAACTTTTATCTACTGACCACTTAAGAAAACATATGCACATAAACGTGGTGATGTGCAAGGCTTCCATTCACCACTAAAAAATACTCGTGTAGCTACTACCACAACTCATGATATGTGGGATTTAACGTCCCAAAACCACCATATGATTATGAGAGACGCCGTAGTGGAGGACTCCGGAAATTCGGACCACCTGGGTTCTTTAACGTGCACCCAAATCTGAGCACACGGGCCTACAACATTTCCGTCTCCATCGGAAATGCAGCCGCCGCAGCCGGGATTCAAACCTGCGACCTGCGGGTCAGCACCCGAGTACCTTAGCCACTAGACCACCACGGCGAGGCCTACTACCACAACTCTGAAACAAGTAAACCATTCGACCAGAGTGCCAATGTGCCACTCACTTCTATGGCAGGTATTTCCGCAAAACGCTAAAAAATGATGGAGTAGCTAGAGAAGTTGCTAGTGCATTCTGTTTTTTGAAAGACAGGGACATAAATACATAGGCCAATCGGCTTTATGGCTTCTGGATGTAGAAGTACGCCGAGTTTCAAGAGCAACGGTGGTTGTAGATTGCCACTGCGTATGAACTGGTGTATGTGGTCTTTCTTAAAATATACTGCTGTTGAAAGCTGGTGCTTGTTTCGCCAGTCAAACCTGTACTACGCCCATAGAAAACTAAGGACTTGTATAGAACGCAGAAGTAAAATCGCTCAGTTGGGTTCAAGGTAATGCCAAATAGTCTTTCGGTTTTGTTGCACCTCCACACACAGCCACCTCTTATGAATTTCTAACAAGACGAGTACTCAAGGCATGGCTATAAAACACCAGAAATATTACGATCTCTTCTGAATTTAACGTATGCAGCAAATCCTTGATAAAACGACACTTGTGGGGTCACCAAATATTTGTATCCTCAAAAATTCGTATCACCGGAAAACGTGAAAAATCCGCACTTGACGGAAGAAGTTTTGCGTACATTTTCATACGTTTTTTCGCAGGCCAACAACGATGTCACGAACAGCTCCGCGTGATTGCTAGTAAAAGTTTCGGGCACCTACAATCATGTTTCCAATTGTCAATAAGCGCGTGTGTAGTGATAATGAACAAGATGGACCGAGGCCTTCAGCATTCGTTGCCACTATCTCGGAGGGTACGACCGAAGTTTTAATTCTTTACAGAGAAACCAGACGCGTAAAGGTGTGCATTGCTGAAAATGTCAGAAAAAAAGACGTCAGTCGTACTACACGAGTGCTGGCCTCATCCGCAGCCACCTGTGGTGCTGCTGTTGTACCATTTCCTTCCCACCAGTTGGCAGCACCATATCACCTGCAGAGGGCTTTTTCATGCATAGCTTCGACATTTCAGCACAGCGTAAGAAACACTAGCGACTTTAGAATTACGTATCTACGTACTTACTAGTAAAAGAGGATACTGCCTAATACTTAGGCATTAATCTCCTTTAGATATGCGTAACATTTACTTTTTGAACGACAACTTTCACAAGTATGAACACAGCCACCAGTTCAACATGACAGGCCATCCGAACATTGCCTAAACTTTGCCTGGTAGGGCTGAATAGCGTGACAGGCACACAGACACAAAGACAGACGAGAATTTCGGCCTCAAGAAAGACTATACTGTTTAGAATGGTAGGGACGAGTGCCCCTGATGGGCAACATGCGACGCGACAAACATGAATATAATGTCTTCGAACTACTTACACATAGCCAAGCGTGAATTTGTCGTCTTTTGCCACAGCGGGGAAGCACCTGGTCGTACATGCTACGTAGGGTACAATCTCACGAAATGTCATGTGTGTCCACTTGCAAATACCGTACACTACTACAATGCCAGTTCATGGACCTTGCCTGGGACCACGTACGAATTCTCATCGCCCTATGGAGGCGGAAATGTTGTAGGCCAGTGTGCTCAGATTTGGGTGCACGTTAAAGAACCCCAGGTGGTCGAAATTTCCGGAGCCCTCCTCTACGGCATCTCTTATAATCATGTGGTGGTTTTGGGACGTTAAACCCCACATATCAATCATGTTCTCATCACCCTGAAATTCGTAGGAGCCGTCACCGTATCACTGACGTTTTATTGCACATTATTTGATAACATACTCATGGGCCTCCTTCGTGTTCTGCCACTTTCGAATAATGGGAATAATAGCTTAATAATGGCGTCAAAGAATCTTATGTGGGGCCCCTCCATAACCCACCAGGCCTTTGCAACACATAAGGCTGCTACGTCGATCTTCTGTTACTTATTGACTTAATTATGCAAAAAAAAATCCAAGCGTGCTTGTAAAATTGACCAATAAGTGCCACATGTTGTACGCAAAAGCTTTACAACCTCCAGCTTTCAGTACGACATAAGAACTCCCCTGCTTTCCCACTCCCGTTGTCACTTCCTATTGGAAAAGCAAGATTTCAGTCCTTACCTTTTCCTGTAGCTTAAGTTTGAAAATAACGTTGATAAGCGGGCTGAAAATAAACATTATTGCTGTTGGAGCATGGGCTCTAATCAGTTCAACTGAATTTCACGTGGCCGCCTGCCTAACACAACTGGAAAATAGGCACGCATTGCCTGCATGGTTCTTCAAACATCTCAACAAGCTCATACGCAAGTTCAGACTTATCAAGTTTAAGAGATCTGATAGTGTAAATTTTTTACACTTTCTCTTCATGCTGCGGATGTGCTGGTGATTTCAGCGCGTCGACGTGGTCAAAATCACCGTAATGTTGCTGCTCACGACTTTATCTAGCAATGAATGCACTCCGCCACAGTGGACATGTATACTACGTGGGCACATCGAGAATAGGTACCCTGCACAATTGCATCTGTTCTGCAGGTTTTTAGCTTCTGCACTCGTCTACTGCATGCGTGCTTGAATGCGTAAAGACCTACATATCAAAATCGATGTATACTGCGCTATAGAAAACGTGAACGAATGGACGATCGGTAGATAAGGAGAAGCGCAAACAATGAACTGAAAGTTGATTGAGTATCAGGCCCTGAGTATATATATATATATATATATATATATATATATATATATATATATATATATATATATATAATATATTTAATCTCACAAGGAAACGTATATTTGCCGATATTTACGACGATTACGCGCGACAGCAATGCCTGGCACACTGGCGGGCTGAGACCAGTCTCTATCCACTTCGTAGTCTTTTCTTTCAGGCAGGGACCCTCTACCTCTTTATGCCCCAATCCCACTACTGCCTTGTGGCACTATATATATATATATATATAGATATATATATATATATATATATATATATATATATATATATATATATATATATATATATATATATATATATATATATATATGAGATCTAACAGACAAGGAGTGTAATGGGGAAGTTATTAGAGCAAATGGAATGTAAATAAGAAGAAAAGAGGGTGAAAAAATAGCCAGCCGTGAGCAGAAATCGAACCTACGACCTTCGAATAACGTGTTCGATGTTATAACACTGAGCTATCACTGCGGCCTTCCCTCCACCCACTTTTTTGGGGGTTTATATGTGAATTTAGAAGTGGGAGAGCCAGTCAGCGCCCTCTGTAGCCAAGCGGCTAGTGTGAAACACTCTTTTATGCGCATGTGTGGCGTCACGTTGCACGTGAACTTATTACGAGCGGGCAGCTGACCAATAGTCCCTCGTATACAACCTAATGACACCGAGTCTGCGAGTACGAGACCCTCGTTAATGAATAAGGGAAAGAAGTGCGTAACTAAGGGCTAGTTTTTCTGTGTTTTAACACAATAATATGAGATCTGTTAGATTTCATAATATTGTGTCAAAACACGGAAAAACGAGCTCTTAGGTACACACTTCTTCCCCATATATATATATATATACTTTATTGTGTGTGTGTGATGAATAAGCCTTTAGTTGATAGCCCGTGTTTTTTATGTCTCAGTATCTATAAAGCAGGAATCACCAGCTGGCCCGAGTGTCCACATCGATTACCCGCGTATCAATTTGGAATTGGTAATGCCACGTGTATCACATCAGTGTTGTTCAGCGTCCAAGCAGGTCGGCCTGTACGTACGCTGGGGAGCCGTGGAACGCGCAAGAGTGTGACAGACAATGAACTCATGTAGTCAGGGACCTGCTCAGCCCATTCATCTAAACAGAGCTTTCTCTGCAGCGCTACTCAGTTATAGCGTGGCAATGTTGCGGATATATTCTGCTTGTCATTTTTCTACGTCTTCCATAGTTGTAGCATATACTGCTCAAGATAAATTAGTTGTATTAAAGTTGCTAGGTGTCCGATAATTCTTTGATATACCATGTCAATGTAGCGTTAGCTAAACATGCCAGGGTAGCTACTCAAATGCAGTGCTGCCTAAGCAATCCCGCCAGTTTTTTTTTTTTCGTTTACGCTGTCTCAGTTTTTCTCGTTTATGCGGAGCTTTGACGCTTGTATTGTGGGTGGTTGGTACACCTGAATGACGTGATTAAGTGCTGCGAGTGCGCATGCATATGTTGGGAAGGCTCACTTTTGACTGCTAGTCAAACCACCTTCTAAGCCACCATTTAAGAAATTTTCTGAGCGTCACTGTGTAATAAAGTATAGGCGAGTAGATTGCGTGGCTGGTGGCGGTAAGTGTGACCGAGTTCCAGAGCGTTCGTGCCGCATGGTAATTGCATCCGGTGAAGCATTCAGCCTGTAGTTTTTAGTGGCGCAGTCGTGGATAGGTTGCTTGCCACGGCTGCAAAACACTGCCCACATACACCGCGCCGCGTAAATTGGCTGGAGCGAGGGATGCGACTCGCGAAGGGTTGCAGGGCTGCACCGGTGTCACCAATGGAACCAGACCGAACGGGTGTTCACCGAAGATAGCGACCATGCGTAAACAATTGCTCTCGCACGAACCGTGACCTACAGCGCCGGTGGCCACGTGCTTCGAGTTTTACGCTTCAAACACCGAGCTGTGTGCTGTGAAGCAGGGTTGTGGGATAACCTTGCTAATGCTTCTCGTTCAAATGCGCAGGAGATCAACACAGGAGGCGCAATGTTGTTGGCGGTCGTGATAGAGCGCAGCCACCTGCTCAGGGTTCTGCGTCTTCATGGTCCCATCTCCTCCAAAGGTTCCGAACAGATACTCGCGTCTTTGGCCAAGTCCAGAAGCGTCGCTCTCCTCACGATCGAGAATTGGGGCTTGAAAGACAATGTGGCTACCACTTTTGCCGACATGCTTCGCAGGAATCGCAGTCTGTGTCGGCTCGAGTTCTATTGGAACGACATTGCTGACTACTTGCCTTTCAAGGACCACTTTGTCCGTGGTCTTTCGACTAACCTGTCCGTAGTGGTTGTGAAGATGTACAGGGGTGAGCTTCGGGACGAGTTTCCTGAGCGAGATTTCAATGTCTTGCAGTACCTCCACAGAAACCAGATGATGCTCACATGGGCCGTGGCCGTCGCTCTTAGGGACGGCATGCGCCTGGAGGGTCGAATGATTGCAGATTGCCTGCAGATTAGCGAGACCTCCCTGGACTTCTATCAGCGCACCGCCGACATCTCGCCTCGCACGGCTGACAACCGCGTGCGCTTGGCTCGTATGGCGACCAGGACTCACTACTACGAGCTAAAAACGGCGTTCCGGGTTGAACTCCGCTCTTGGAAGAAGCCCCAAGCTCGAATAGCTGCCCAGAACCTGGTTTTGTCGATGCGGTCCGCCGTATTGAAGACGCTGAGAATGGAAGACGCGTATTTGGAAGATGAAATGACTGAATTCGGAGAGGTGCCTGGTGATGCGTGCCAATTTCAAAGTGACTAAGCTTCAGGATAAAGTGTGCACAAGAACTCGTAGCGTGACCGTGCATCTTCACACTTTTGCTGAACCCATTTGGTGGTTGCAGTTGGATTACAATTTGACACTTGTTTTGTGAAATGTTCAGCTCCTAATTATTTAGCGGGGCTTTAATATGAACTTATTTGTGTGTGCTTCTTTTGTGACAAATTCATTTCACAGTGAGAATAAACTAAATTAACATTGCAGGTGATTTACGCACTATTTTTGTTGAATGATGTGTGTTTGTGACTGTAGATGCTCTTTAGTGAAACAAAGCTATTTTTTCCTCGGGTAGCACAATTATCACTGCATGTGTTTCCGTCCACGAATATAAAAGAACAAAATTTCAGTGGATCTTACAGGCTGTTGCAATCTATTCAATGGGGAGCTGCGAGCGAGTGCAGTAGTTATTCAAAGTGTCAGCCCTTGTTTCTCCAAAATTACCTGTTGATTTTCCAAAAAATGACTACAAAATTATTATCTTAAACATAGAAACTGAACCTACGTTAGTGATGAAAGCTAACAGAAGTACTCAGCCACTCCACCGTCACGCACGTTGTTCAAGCAGTGCCGTGTACACTCGTACATAGTTTAATAGCTTTTCAGTTACTCCTAGGTGCAATTTTTTTATTTCATTTGAATATGTCGCAGCCCAAGTACAGGATTATAGTAGGAGTGGATAAGTTATGAAGAATTAAAGCAACAGAGCAAAAAACAAGTGAACTGAAGTACAATAGACCAAGGACCGCTCTTTCGGGTATGTGCCACCGGTGGTACATACGTCATCGGAGGATAGACCGACCCACACCCTAAGGAGCTTAGCTCCTAAAACTAAATTTGAATGTGTTCTTGCGAGCAAATTACGGCTTTATGTTCAAGTTGTGGGAGTTGCGGGTGCAAGTTTCTTCCATAAATGCTACGTTGTTACCACCAAGGATGCCAGTAGAGGAGTCGATAACTGTATATAATAGTTTCAAAGATTCGATACGGTAATGAGAATGCGATAGCACAATGTCCAGTGATTGCAGGACTTGTACTGGTGAGAAGTTGTGGCTGCAGTTACGGCATATGAAAAGGATGGCATTACGTTGGAAGCTGTCAAGCATTTTTAGCTCGCATTGTTTGTGAGGATATTAAACTACAGATGCATATTCTAGATACATTTCGGTATCGCGGGGCGATTTAGCCAAAGTACGGCGGCAATAAAATTTTTCAGGAGCTTTCCCGCTGATGTGTTAAAAGTGGTTAGTCTAGAAAACATTTTTTGTTAGAATTGCACCTAGATATTTATATTGTGGCACTATTAAGTTGAGTACCATCCAGTGAATAATCAAATTAATACGCGTTATGTCTATTGGTAAATGAAATGAAGACTGCTTCAGTGCAGTTTACGTTGATCTGCTGCTTTTGCACGAAGCGCTGCAAGAAATGAGCGGTTGTAAAAGACGGGTTTGATCTCTCGAAGAATTATTGAATTCGTGCAATACGCAATCGTCCGAAAGAAGTATTAATTTAGACGAGGTGCAGTGCGGCAAATCATATATATATATATATATATATATATATATATATATATATATATATATATATATATATATATATATATATATGCGCGCGCTCGTGTGAGAACCATATTGGACCCAGTAGAGATCCCTGCAGAACACCTGACGTGACGTCAACAAGGGATGACTTGACTGAATATAAAGAAATGAATTGGGGTCGATAATGAAGGAAACTGGGTATCCAAGAAACAAGACGTGAATGATTGAGTATGCAATCAACTTTCACTAGCAACTTCTAGTAAATTACAGGGTCCAAAGGTTTAAAGAAGTTTTGTTTTTGAATGACACCCATTTGATTTTGCTCTATCTTATTAGAGCCTACAACATGAACAAAATTACTAATTGTTTAACTGTGCTATAGCTAACATGAAAACCATTCTGAGCTGAGGGTTAGAACTTTATAGGATCCGGATAATTCTAAAGTATGTTTGTGAATAATGTGTTACTGCATGTTGCATGACTGTGGTGTAAGATATATTGCCCTGTAATTAGATAAGAGTTGTCTATCACCAGATTTGTGTAAAGGCAATACTTTCGCCGTTTTTCATTAAGATGGTACTTTACTGTAGTCTATAGTGATTTCTTGAATATTACTGTAAGGTAACCGGCTGTCCATGTGGAGTATCTCACAAGAAAGGAAGTTGGTATGCCATCTGAACCGGAACATGACTTGACGTCGAGACTCAAGATTAGGTTCAATAAACCTTAAGAGCTTGTTGCAATATCACCTTTTTTATTGGTGTGTGCACCACGAATAAAGATCCGAAGGACATGGTTGTCGAGGATGAAAACTGATTCATGATAGAGGAAGGATGCATTATAAACTACAATAGGGTAGTTTGGAAGCGTGCCATTAATCTGGAAAAAGGAACTGGTTGTCGTACCAGGCAAGCCTGAAGTCCAAAACCTGCGAAGATTGGATCTAAGTAATAAAAGAAGTTGTACTGAAAAGTAGAATTGTTTCGAATTTTCAAAGCAGCTTGAAGTTCTGCCGTGGCTTTTTTAAAGGAAGGTTGAAGCGTGGGGTTTGCTTATTTTTTTACGCAGTCTGGCAACAAGGCAAGATAGGGGAATTCCACTCTGCTAATCCTAGCCAGCTTGTTATTCAGCTTTTTACTTTTTATGGAGTGTCAATATTTACGCAGGACTTCACTCATGTATCAAAATAAGCGATGATATTGTCAACAGATACGTAGTACTGAAGACCAAAATGGTCAAAGGTATTTCCTAAAGTATCAGAGTTAGATGTATCATCAGCTTCGTAGGAATCGCGAAATGTAGAGTAGCTGAAACTTTCGTGCGGGTTTGGACAAATAATATGTGCAAGGACTGTGGTATGGTCCGATATTCCTTGTAACATATCGTATTTAACGACTAAGTTAGCAAGACTGTCACTGATAAACAGTGGGTCCAGTGTAGATTTCTTTCACGTATTCTTGTGACTCAATTGTATCAGGTTATACAACGAGAAAAATAAAAATTTATTTCTTACACATAGGCGAATTAGTGGCGGAATATGTATGTAAGGGAAAGCTATAAAATGCCCGGAACATGAAGTCCCCCAAAATAATCAACTTTGAGCTGTTGGGATATTGGTTATGAATGAACTGACAAATATTATTGAAGAATCCACTGAAACTACTAGGAGAGCGACAAAGACCGTGAATCGCTGAATTCTGCTTACGCACTAGTAACTAACACCAAACGGGTTCTACATGAGGAGGACCTAACAAAATCTTAAAGTCGAAACCAGTGCGCAAGAGTAAAACGACGCCTCCTCCTTTTTTTTGTATTGGCGGTCGAAACAGATAGCAACGTAACCAGGAGGAGTGAATTTCGTATCATGAATATCTTAGGGAAGCCATGTTTACATTATGCATATGATGTGATGGGAACATGGATAAACTGGCAATAACAAAAGAAATTGTGAAAATGTTTAGTTATGCTTCTGGTATCAGCATGAAAAAGTGCAAAGTCTAAAAAAAACTGAATGGGATTGTGAACCTAATGAAGTCGATGCGTTTGACAATTGGGTGCTAGACTGAAAGAACCAGGAACCAAGCTATTCGTGATGCTGTCCCAGATATAGCGAATATTGTTAATAAGAGGGTGATAAAATCTCATTTTAATGTTAGAGCTCTTGACTGTTACGATGCTCTACCGAAGCATCCCAACGTTTTTCGCATCATGTGCGTACTAGGTGAAAAATCTTCGGAAAGCTTTAGACCAGACTGTTTTAGCTTATACGCGTTTATCAGCATCGCTAGCTTCTCACTGAACTCTAGCAACTTTATTATAATAGGACGAATATACCCAGGGTGCATTCTTCCTAACCTGTAAAGGCGTTTCATCTGCGGACATTGCAGCAAAAGCTTGTTGAATACGTTCAAAACCTTCGACGGCAGTACGTCATGAGACTTCAGGTATACCAGGTATACCTTTAAGAGTTATACTCTTCTTTCGTGAACGATTTTCCGATCGTCGCATCTAATGGTGAGTTCACAACGCTGCGCCTTAAGTGAACCAACTAGGGGCGAAGCTGAACAGGTTCGTCGGCGAGCTCAACTCACCATACGCTCCAACCGTGCAAGAAGTGCTCAATAGTATGTGTCCAGTACTTGACACTCTTTAGGCACTATTGCTCAACTAACTGCAGTGCCACAAGAGGTGGCCGATATCCTGCGTTCACTACCATAGAACGCAGCAGTGCTTTCTGTGTGCTCCCTTCCTTCTGTCTTGTTTATCATTTAATCCCTCATTCCCCTTCTCCTAGTGTAGGATAGCAAACCGAACGCGCGTCTGGTTAGTCTTCCTTCCTTTCCTTTCGTTTCATCTTTCTTCCTTGCAGTATGAGCCACCACCAGAAAATCTACGCAGCTTCACATTCCATTACACTCACCTCCCTATTACAATGCTATATATTACGTATTACATCAAATTATTTGCAGTTTTTATCTAACTTTCATGAACATAGTAGAATTACCATATATTAACACTGCTCCTAACAAAAGATAAACTCCTCTGCTACATTGCCCTTCGACCGTCAAGCCGAGTAATCGTGTAATGCCGAAGCCTGGCACAAAATATAACGTTAATATCCTTCAGCGTGCTCTGAGAAGGCTTCAAGACTTATTTAACAAATAAAACGCGTGAAGGTTATACCCATATTTATTGGAAGCCAATGATATTCCCATGTTTCGGCCACTATAGAAAAATCTAAATTAGAATTTTATTTTTGACTTCTGAATAGCAAGCCAGCGCTAAATATATTTCTATTTTCATGTCCTAAACTCTTAATGTGGCATCGCAGAGGGAACGTAGCCAATCTTCGCCTTCCGCGTGAGCACCGCGAAGTGCTTTTTGCAGGGGCACCAAATGTCGCCAATGTATTCGAGCACCCGTCAGTGCTTCCCTGATTTTGGCCGATCCTCTTTTTACGCGCCAAGCGGGTGCGTTGCAGCAGCCGTGGCCAAGCTTTGTCAGTTCCTCAGTCTTTGATGCCTCGTTCGCCTCAGGACGCTTTTGCTTGAAATAGCAAAGTTAGTATCATAATTACATTTTTATAGCGAACGTTGTGGTGAGGTAACAACTCCGGTTGCGCGCAGTTGTCCCCCGCTGCTGCTGGTGTTCGTTACCTCATCGCACAAAATTAGAAAAAAAAATCCAGCGTTAATGGCACAGTGGGGCTTGAACCCGAGTCTACTGGGTGCCAGCCAAGTATTTTACTACAGAGCCACGCTGGTGCGTGGGACTTGTTGGCAAACTTGCTTTAGGCAGGCTTGATGTCTGGAAAGTAATCGCGTTAATACAATTTATAAAGCGTTTTGAAACAGCGAAATAACAACCAGTCGTCGCACAATGCGAATAGCCTAACGAGTGGGTCTTCCAATGTTTCAACCCATTACAAAAGCTTGTTCTTGTTCCTCTATAAACGGTGGCGCATACCCACGTAAGCCATTATTCATCATCGTCGTCAGCCATTGCAAGAACATTTGGCACAAAATTCTTTGCAAGTTTTTAGCAGATACCAGGCTTCTCAAAAGAATAAAAAAAATAGCATAGCAAACGCTGGTGTACTACGAAAAAAATTATTAATATTGTCCTAGTGGGTATCAAGCAAGTGTGCTTGCAGTAATTACCCAATGAGTGTTTGAAAGGCTCCAAAAAGTAGCTCTTCCAGCTTTCGCTGTGACTGTGCTACGCCTTCTGTGCAGGCTTGGCGTTTTTTTTTATTTGTGAACGCACAAACTACCTTGCAAACGATGACGGCTACATCTATGCAGTGACCATCCAGACAAAATTACCTCTTACCTCGTTTTCCTTGAACTGGCCTAATAAAGCTTCCTGATTTCTTAAGAACCCTTGAATCATGAAAGTGTTTCATCAAAACAAGAGAACACACAGAAATATAGCGTTCTTTACAATTTGTGGGTATTTTATTTCAATGATATTCATTCTGCAATAATGTAGACAAAGACACTTGTTCTGTGGGTTCAGTGCTGTATAAATTAATAAAATAAAAAAAAAATTTGTGTAGCAACAGCAAGGACCGTACTGCCTCAACAAGCTTGAGTTGTATAAATCACCCGAATTTAGGTACGCAGGTGTTGTTTTATTTCGCCCTGACTCACATGCGTGTAGTGTTGCCAAGACTCGAACCATTATCGGGGCTTTGCAATACATAAAATACATCTTTGTAGAGGCGACCGCAGAAGAGCTGAAGGGAAATTGAAGGAAGAATATTTCTTGCAACCAATGCCTTCAAGAAAATAGTTCACCCGCGAAATATCTAGGTCGAAAATATGTCACTGCTATTAGCAACAATAAAGAAAAATTCTGAATGAATAAGTAAGTAGTTTATGGTAGTTCACCAACGTTCCAATATAATAGTAAGAGGGAAGTATCTAATATGATTTGATTTATTCAATTATGGTGTTTAAGGTCCCTAAACCAGCATATGATTATGATAGACGCCGTAGTGGAGGGCTCCGGAAATTTCGACCACCTGGGTTTCTTTAACGTGCATTGAAATCTGAGCACACGGGCAGAAAGTGTCTCAGCTCCACAGGTACTACTGTATAACTTACAGAGCCATCAACATCTAATTCAACATTATATAAGAAAGAAATGTGAACTAGTGATTCATTGAGAAACAATGAAATGCGAAAAAATGGAGTGCATGTGTTATCACATCACATTTCGCTTTGTGGAATAACCACCGTGTCTAATGCAATCACCGTCACTTTGACAGCATGTGTAGTTAATAAAGATGAAGCGTTTGTTAGCGAATTTCAGTGACTTTGAGCATATCTATCTATCTATCTATCTATCTATCTATCTATCTATCTATCTATCTATCTATCTATCTATCTGTCTGTCTGTCTGCACACGGGCCTACAACATTTCCGCCTCCATCGGAAGTCTGTCTATCTATCTATCTATCTATCTATCTATCTATCTATCTATCTATCTATCTATCTATCTATCTATCTAATTGATTGATTGATTGATTTGTGGGGTTTAACGTTCCAAAACCACCATATGATTATGAGAGACGCCTTAGTGGAGGGCTCCGGAAATTTCGACCACCTGGGGTTCTTTAACGTGCACCCAAATCTGAGCACACGGGCCTACAACATTTCCGCCTCCATCGGAATCTATCTATCTATCTATCTATCTATCTATCTATCTATCTATCTATCTATCTATCTATCTATCTATCTATCTATCTATCTATCTATCTATCTATCTGTCTGTCTGTCTACACTCGGCGACAACTTTTCTTGGCATTCGAGTTAAGGCTACAGAGCGAAATCGCGGGCATGCTACTGAAACGTCCCCGCTACGCCACCGATCGCCAAAGAGAGGGAAGAACACTCAACCCTTTTTCTATCCGGTTCATTATTGGCTACGTGTCTCAATCACTTGGCACATACAGGGATTCGTGCTGGGGCGAGGAAGTAAGAGACGCTACGACCTGTTCCTGTTTCCTGATGTATTTCTTTGATTTTTAACTACAAAGATCGTATGCCAGCGTCGTATGCAAACATCGTATGCCCTCAGGCCTAATAAAAATTTCGAGAGCAATTGTTCGGCCAGAATTTCTCGGTGCAGTGAAGATTTCACCAGATGCTGACTATCGGAGCTCACCAGAGTGGCGGTCCCGAGGATGCGCAAGCTACTCGCAATTGACCACACCTCCTCATCTGCCCTCTGCCTCGCGTTTAAATACCTGTCCATTTTAAAGATAAGTGGCTCCGTATCGAACCTCTTGAGGGCCAAGTATTTGAACTCAGAAAAAGTTGCGGCCGCGGCGACGTCATTATCCCACGACGCAAAATCGTGCACCACGCCTACCATCTTGCATCGTGTTATTTAGACCAGCTCACTGTCCCGCCATCCACTCAAGCGACCAACCTGCTCTAAAATTTTCAAGAAGACCCAAATATCCGGATCCGTATCACCTCCCGCAAACGAAGGAATCAAGTTCGCTAATATTAACGCACTCATTTTTAGTGGGTGATCCCAGTCAGTCATCTTGGTAATCTGCTCGTTCATTTTGCCACTCCTCCTTTCCTAGTACGAGGGTGAAATCTCGCACCGTTGCCCCAGCAGTTATCTCACCGCTGCCACCACTTGAGACGTCCGCGCTACGCCACCGATCGCCAAAGAGAGGGAAGAACACTCAACCATATTTTCATCCGGTTCCCTCTTGGCTACGTGTCTCAATCACTTTCCACATACAGGGATTCGTGCTGGGGCCGGGAAGTAAGAGAAGCTACGACCTGTTCCTGTTTACTGATGCATTTTATTTATTACTAACTGCAAACATCGTATGCCCGCGTACATCAACCACTACACAAAATTATAACTAATGATTTGGACATTCGCGACGTTCGACACAGGGAAGGCACATAAAGAAAGTAATTGCAACAATACAAGGATATGAATATATTAAGAAGACACATGACGACCCAATTGATGAAGTTATCAATGAATAAAGCCACGCGATGTCTCAACACACCGCTTCCCTTTCTGCAAAGCTCGTCTAGATAAGGTGCATAAAGTTCTTCTCACGAATCGTCCGTGTTGTCGGTCTTTATCGTCTTCGTCGTCTCTCTCTGCGATTTCCATCTTAATCTTCTTTCATAACGTCCCGCAATCACTCGCTTCCTCGTTTCCCATCTCTTACTTTCATTGCTCGTCATACCATCCCTGCCTAAGTCATCATCTCATCGACTCTCATCACTATCTCTTCACACCGTTATCGTCCCTTTCCCCTCCGTCTTTCTACGATCTCGATGTCATCACCTCGTCTCCCTGACTCTCCTCGCATCGTCTCGTAGTCCTTTTTCGTAGGACCCGACTCCGCCTCTCCGTGGCACCTAACCAATTGCCACTGTTGACACGACACATTTCTCTGTCAGTCGGTGTGTGCCATCTTCGACGGCTGCCCCCGCGGCCCACACCAGTGAAAAACCCTGTCCCAAGCAAAGCCGAGCAAGTAACTATGTAGAAATTCAAGCCTCACAGAGAGAGATGGGCGAGCTGTCCGAAGACACGTGAATTACGGGCGAACAATGGTCTCAATGCTCCGAAAAAGAGCGTCATCTGTAATGGCCATCGTCCGGAGTTTCCAGTGATGTGCCGAAATGTTTTCAGCCGAACCAATTGCCCTGGTTTCTGGTACCCGATGACCCGTTGTCCAGACCAAGTCTCAACGTCTCCATGCAGCTCGGTGTCTCCCGCGAAATTCTCCGCAGCCGCCGCTTCTTCGTCATTCAACGCCGCGGGTGGCCATCTGCGCAGAACGCAGTAATGAGCCTTGGAGCCACGGAGGCTGACGGAAAGTCAGACCGTACCCGCCACAGGCGCTGAAGCAGGGTCGCATTCACCGAACCAACAAAAGGTGCCCTGCTGCTCCCCCATGCCACAAATCTGAAGGGTGCGCGCGGCGTATTGCCACCGTATACTGTCACACTGTCTGTTGACAACAAGGCGCCGCGCGGTTCTGGTGTTTGCGCGGGGGGGCAAGAGCAGTCGACAGAATCCTTCCAGGTACTCCACTCCGGAATGCACATTCGTTACCCCGAAAGTTTTCTTTTTATTTTTTTATGTGTGGGTTTAAAAACAGACGTAAACATCTTGAAAGGGCCGGGGTTCAGTCCGTGTCGGCGGGGCCGTCACACTACCGCCAGTGAATGTTGTTCCACAACAGCGCCCGTATTTTGATCATGAAAATAGAGGTTCCCCCTCTATTTTTTTTTATGTGGAGCTATTTGAGACAGAATGCAGCTGCAACCATCAGGATAGTCATATTTACTTTAATTTATTCGTTGTGACTTCGCGTTTCTGAACGCCCGAGAAAGTCCTGCCTTTTCAACAGCGAGGAAGTCCCGACTTTCAATAGCGTTACGAGACGCGCGCCAAAACGGACTACTTCACGTAGTCCGTTTTGGCGATCTGCCTCCATAAGTTACCCTTCAGGGCCAAGAAAAGTTGTCGCCGAGTATATCTGTCTATCTATCTAGCCGTCTATGACTTTTAGCTCTCCTGACCATTTCGATGATGATATAAATACCGAAATTATTATGGCATAGATGACAATAGACAAGCATAAGTGACTTGTCATAACGCGAAACTCATGAATGTATGTCATGAATGTCATGATTTGCATTTCATGGTCTTGCTGCTTTTGCGGTGGTTTCGTTCACACTACCTATTTCAAAACTGGTATGTATAACACGACTGCATGGTGAACACAAGCGACAGGCCCTAACATGAAAATCATGACTGCGTGTGTTGTAACGGCATGACTACATCCCACACTCATGATGCGCTCGCGGCCGTTTCGCTTGCTTTCCTTATACGAAGTTTTGTATTACAGAACGTGAATGGATGACGAAGGTATGTGGCTGGTTAAAACATGATAATTATCAGGCGCGTGACATGTAACAACATGACTACATGCCACGCTCATGTTTCGCTTGCACCTGTTTCGCTAAGTTACTATATACCAAGTTTGGTACTGTGTGAGACGAAGGTATGTGACTGGTTCAAACATGAGAATCGTGAGATGCGTGTCAAGTAAGAACATGATTACACGCCACACTCAAGGTGCCAATACACTTCGACGTGACCCGGTGCGCGTGCGTGTTGGCATTCGTCAGGCGCCGATCTGCCTGCAGGCGCGCGCCGCGCTGCGTTGCTTTGACGCATGCGCGTGACGCATGCACGTCCCTCCATCAAGAAGAAAGGCAGACGTAGTGCTGTCTAGGTAACGTCGTCGGAGCGAAATGCAGCATGTCGGATTATGCGCTGGTCACCGCCGGGTCGCACCGGTCCGCCTGGCGTCAGTGCTCGCGTTTTGCTTGCGTGGCATCGCTGCGCCCAGCGGGTGCATGCGTCAACGTTACGTCAGAGTATACAGGACCCTTTCAAAATGCGCTCGCGCCTGTTTCGCTTGCTTCACATATACCAATGAATGGACTACGAAGGTACTTGACGAATGCAAACATGATACTCATGACACGCGTGTCATGTAAGAACATTACTACATAGCACACTCAAGATGTGCTCGCGGCCATTTCGCTACTCCACAAACAGCAAATTTGGTATCCCGTGACGCGAATAGACGACGAATTTATATTACAGTTTCAAACATGAGAGTCACGACATGGAAGTCTTGTACGGAATAACTTACCTCCGTCTCGTAACGTCGTGCTGATTTTAAAGTGACGTATCAGCCTTCCTCATTCGTGCATCGCATATCAATTGATTAGCACTGTAAGTGGGATCGGCCAATTGTTTTAATTTGTGACTGTTTCGTTATGCATAGAGACATTGCTTAATTGAACGTTTGGTGTCTTTTGACATGACTGTGTTTTAGTTACTTTTGAAGTGGCCTGCTTGTTCTCATCGCCCGTATTTCTTTCTTACCAGTAGAGCACGCCGAAGCAAAAAATGTAACGCAAATAACTTTACGTATGCGATGTTACCAGCAACGTATTCCCACTCTCTAGCGCACTTATAATGGCATTGTTTCGCCCAAAAGACAATGTCTAGATGCTGCTTTCTACTATTCTAATCGGCACACTTTGCCGGCGCTCGTAACGTGTCGCATAACATGCACATCATGACCATACGTGGTACGGAGACGGAAAAGATAAATGGCGTTTAGCGTAATAAATTGAAAGAATACAATGCTTGCGCAATAAACTCAGCACAGTCACAGTGAAAGCTGAAAAAAAAATTCTGTCCAGACCTCTCAGGACAACTGCTACAAGCATACTTGCGTGGTACCCACAGCGAGACAAATCATAAATTCTGTTTATTGTGGGCACATTCATAGGTCCACCGTTTGCGTGTTGTTCGGAGAAGCGTGAAGAGTGAACTCACTACGGTGAGTTCACTTTTATGTTTCAACAGCATAAAGAGAAAAGAAAATGATTGCGCAATAATTCATGAGACAAAAGGGGGACCCCTTCCAAGTGCAATGCGTTCAGAGACGCTTAAATAATCAGCCCAATCTTTTTTGCTGATATTGTCTGATTAATTCCGTTAGTGCACTTCATGATGACTGGGCTTGGTGCAAAGTGCGTTACACTTTTTGTTATGAGGACCCGTGGCTATTAGAGACACAACCGTCATGACCGTAGATGCGAAGAGCCCCAACAGTTCGCAAAAGCAATTTTCTTCGTTGTGGTCTCTGACAGAGTTTACTTTAAAGCCTTACTAAGGCTAATGGTCTTGTTAGCACGAGTGTTGTGTGGCAGAAAATACGCTCAAAAAGCCGCATACAAGAAGCCCTGTCGCTCAAGTAAAAACTTTAATACTGTCCTTATGGGCCCTTCATGCTCGATGGAGGCAGCATTGTTTTTCATCAAAACAGCCACTTTCCCCTCTACGTTCAATCCCTAAAGGTAGTGCAGAAAACTCGCACACTTTAAAGGAGCACATGTGCGGACGTGTACGAAGCGTTTTTCTGTGACCACGTTTTTTTTAATTATGCTATCATATTAACTCCCCCAGCAAGACACCCTTCTGAATATCATACCAAGTGACCATTGAGCCCCCGAAGTACTGAGCTGCTTCTCGTCAGACTATGTTATGGACACTTCAACAGTTCCGGCTTGACAATGGTGTATTATTGGTCTAACAATGTGCGGTGGTTTGCTTCTACATAAGATTTGCTTCTGGTTATTTGTGTGCTTTCGCAGGTTGAAGTAAATAATTGTTTTAAAAATATCAAATAAAGCGAGCAGGTGATTTTTATTACTTATTTTTGGTTTCCTGTTTCGCACCGCTAAATCCTCCCACCAGTGAAGATTCCAAAAGGGAGCCTTTTGTTTGAAAACTGTAACAATGTGTCTTGCTTACTGTTTTATTTTACACGTACCTGCACTCGCCACTCCATTGTCAAGAATTAATTCTTAGGTCATAAGGCGCAAGCCGATCCTCAATTCTAAGAACACTTACATCAGCAGCAGACCCAGCATGACAAGTATATAATTTGCGTTTTCTTAAATATAATAAACGTGCGTGCTGTCACAGTGCTAACGATTGTTTTGCTCTATACAACAAATCTAAGTAAAAAAAGCAGTACTTGTGGCTAAGCTGGTCTTTAGGAATACATTATAACAGCACGCGAAACACATAGCGAAGGCTAAAGACCACAAAACATCAACGTTTATCTACTGATAACTTAAGAAAACATATGCACATAAACGTGGTGATGTGCAACGCTTGCATTCACCACTAAAAAATACTCGTGTAGCTACTACCACAACTCGAAAACAAGTAAACCATTCGACCAGAGTGCCAATGTGCCACTCACTTCAATGGCAGGTATTTTCGCAAAACGCTAAAAGATGATGAAGTAGCTTGAGAAGTTATTAGTTCATTCTATTCTTTGAAAAATACGGACATAAATACATAGGCCAATCGGCTTTACGGCTGCTGGATATAGAAGTACGTTGAGTTTCAAGAGCAACCATGGTTGTAGATCGCAATTGCGTATGAACTGGTATATGTGGTCTTTACTAAAATATACTGCCGTTGAAAGCTGGTGCTTGTTTCGCCAGTTAAACTTGTACCACGCCTTTAGAAAACTAAGGACTTGTATAGAACGCACAAGTAAAATCGCCCAGTAGGGTTCAAGGTAATGCCAAATAGCCTTTGGGCTTTGCTGCACCTCCACGCACAGCCACATCTTATGAATCTCTAACAAAGCGAGTGCTCAAGGCGTGGCTACGAAACAAAAGCAACATTACAATCTGTTCTGCATTTAACGTACGTAGTCAATCCTGGGATAAACGATACGTGCGGGGTCACCAAATATTCGTATCGTCAGATACTTGTATTACCGGAAATTGTGGAAAATCAGCACGGAACGGAAGAAGTTTCGCGTACATATTCATACGGTTTTTCACTGGCCAACAATGATGTCACGAACAGTTCCGCGTGATTACTAGCAAACGTTGCGGGCACCACCAGTCGTACTTCCACTCGTCAATAAGCGCGTGTGTAACGATAAATGAACAAGATTTACCGAGGCCTTCAGCCTTTCTGCGCACTATATCGGAGGGTACGACCAAAGTTTTTACTCTGTACAGAGAAACCGAACGCGTCAATGTGTGCATTGCTGCAAATGTTATATAAAAAACAATGTCAGTCGTATTACACGAGTACTGGCCTCATCCGCATTGACGTGTGGTGCTGCTCTTGTACCATTTCCGTCGCACCAGTTGGCAGCACCATATCACCTGCAGAGGGCTTTTTCATTCATAGCTGCGACATTTCAGCGCAGCGTAAGAAACACTAGCGGCTTTAGAATTACGTCTCTACGTACTTACTAGTGAAGGAGGGTATTACCTAATGCTTAGGCATGGATCCGCTTCAGATATGAGTAATATTTACTTTATGAACGACAACGTTCAGAAGTATGAACGCAGCCACCAGTTCAACATGACAGGCCATACGGACAGTGCCTAAACTTTGGCCGGGGGGCCGAATCACATGAAAGGCACACAGACACTGACAGACCAGAATTTCGGCGTTCAATTACCTCGAGAAAGACTACAGTGTTTAGAATCGTAGGGACGAGTGCCCCTGATGGACAACATGCGACGCGACACAAATGACTGTGATGGCTTCGAACCACATACACATGGTCAAGCATGAATTTGGAGTCTTTTGCGACAGCGGGGAAGCACCTGGTCATACTTGCGACGTAGGATACGCTCCCACAAAACGTTATGTGTAATCTCTTGCAAATACGGTACTCTCTACAATGCCAGTTACTGAACCTCGCCAGGGACCACGTACAAATTCTCATCACCCTGAAAATGGGAAGATACGTCACCGTATAACTGACGTTTTATTGCACTTTATTTGATAACATACCCATGTACCTCCTTCATGTTCCGCCACTTTCGAGTAACGGAAATAGTAGCTTAATAATGGCGTCAACCAATCCTACATGGTGCCCCTCCGTAACCCACCAGACCTTTGCAATGCTGATAATTGCGATTATTTGCATAAGGCTGCTACGCCAATATTCCGTTACTTATTCACTTTATTACGCAAAAATTAAGGTGTGCTTGTAAAATTGTCCAATAAGCGCCGCATGTTGTACGCCAAAGCTTGGCAACCTCCAGGCCCCAGTACGGCATTTGAATTCCTTTGCATTCCCGCTCCCATTGCCACTTCCTATAGGAAGGGCAAAATTTCAGTCCTTACCTTTTCTTGTAGCTTACGTCTAAGCATAACGTCGTTAAGTTGGCTGAAAATGAACATTATTGCTGTTGGACCATCTGCTCTAAACAGGTTAGCACTTCAAACGAATTTGACGCGGCCTTCCACCTAACACAGCTGGAAAACTGATACGCCTTGCCTGCACGGTTCTTTAAACATCTCAACAAGCTCATACGCAAGTTGAGACTTCATATGTTTACGAGTTCTGTTACTTTACGTTCCGTCTACTTTCTTTCTCCTAATGCTTGGGAATATGCTGGCGGGTTTGGTGCGTCAACGATGGTCATGACGCCGTAGCGTCGTTGCTCGCTACTTTATCTAGTAACTGAATGTACTCCGCCAGGGTGGACATGTTTACTAAGTGGGCACATTGAAATAGCTCCCCTGCTTAGTTGCATCTGTTCTGAAAGTTTTTCGCTTCTTCGCTCGTCTGCTACATGCATGTGTGATTGCGTAAAGATCTACATGTCAAGATCGATGAATACTGCGCTATTGAAAACGCCAATGATCGGTAGCTAAGGACAAGCGCAGATCATGACAGCAATTCACAGCGGTTATTGTTTTTGTGGCCGATAGCAAAACGTGTTCATCGTAAAGCCACCGCCATTGTTGCGGGCTTGCCGAGACAGCGCAATGGGGCCAATGCTGTGATCGTTCATACGCAGAACGGCACTAGAATGATCGTGAATTACTCTGGCTAAAGTTATGTGAGACATCCTCTCTCTCTCTCTCTCTCTCTCTATATATATATATATATATATATATATATATATATATATATATATATATATATATATATATGCCGTCCCTAAGAGCGACGGCCGTGGCCGTCGCTCTTAGGGACGGCATGCGCCTGGAGCTGGAGGGTCGAATGATTGCAGATTGCCTGCAGATTAGCGAGACCTCCCTGGACTTTCATCAGCGCACCGCCGACATCTCGCCTCGCACGGCTAACAACCGCGTACGCTTGGCTCGTATGGCGACCAGGACTCACTACTACGAGCTGAAAACCACGTTCCGGGTTGAACTCCGCTCTTGGAAGAAGCCCCAAGCTCGAATAGCCGCCCAGAACCTGGTTTTGTCGATGCGGTCCGCCGTATTGAAGACACTGAGAATGGAAGATGCGTATTTGGAAGATGAAATGACTGAATTCGGAGAGGTGCCTGGTGATGCGTGCGAATTTCAAAATGACTAAGCTTCAGGATAAAGTGTGCACAAGAACTCGTAGCGCGACTGTTCATCTTTACACTTTTGCTGAAGCCATTTGGTGGTTGCAGTTCGATTACAATTTGACACTTGTTCTGTGAAAAGTTCAGCTCCTAATTATTTAGCGGGTTTCAACATTAACTTATGCGTACGTGCTTTTTTGTGCCAAATTCATTTCACGGCGAGAATAAACTAAATTAACATTGTAGGTGATATACACATTATATTCTGAGGAATGATATGTGTTTGTGATCGTAGATGCTTTTTTGTGAAATAAACCTATTTTCCCCTCGTGTAGGGCCATTATCACTGTATGTGCTGCCCTCCGCCCACGAATTAAAAAAAAACAAAAAAAATCTAGGGGATTCCAAGCTTTTAGTATATTGCCACGTTCCATTTCCCAAGTTTTTGTTATCGTCCCAAAACACCACATGATTCTCAGCGCAAACCGCGCCTGCAGTTTTTTAGAAGGTTCCGGACTGTAGTAGATCATTTCAAATAGATCACGCCCACTGTGCGAACGGTACAGATTGTTCTGGAAGCTACGCCGCCGCCAGCGATAACGCTAGAACATTCGACGGCAAGAGTATAAATGCCGACGCGCTTCGCCGCTTGTCAGTTGTTGATCGAAGGCCGACGCTGCGTTCGCCGCTATCAGTCCGAGACTGCTGTCTGTGCAAGACTGCTGCTGTAATTAGACTTTCCCTTTACCGGGCACAGGTTCGCTCAAATAAACAGTTAAATCCCAACACGAAGTTTCCTGTCTTTGGCCACGTCACGACCTCGTGACATCTGGTGGAGGTGCTGCTTCGTTCATGTACCGGACGCCCCCATCAAGCCGTGAACCCCGCCCCCGTCGCGGAGAAGACACCGACGCCAACCAAGAGCAGCGAACGAGCCGCCGACAGCAAGGTCTCCCACCGGAGTACGGCCTTCTAGAAGACAAGGCGCGGAAGACCAAGACCATGACCTCGACTGCAGCGACAATGACAACCGGAGCGTCCCAGCTCGCGATCGTCATTCATCAACCCAGGGAACCACCAACGTACCATGGCTCATCGTTTGAAGACCCGGAAAACTGGCTAGACACATACGACCGTGTGGCCGCCCTCAACCACTGGGACAACGAAGAAAAGCTCCGTCGTGTGTACTTCTACCTGGAAGACACCGCAAGGACCTGGCTAGAGAATCGGGAGTCCACGCTCCGAACGTGGGATGTCTTCTGCGGCGCATTTCTTCAAACATTCGCAAGCGTCGCTCGCAAAGAGAGGGCCGCTGCTCTACTCGAGACCCGAGTTCAGCTACCAAATGAAAAGGTTGGAATTTTCACAGAGGAGATGACCCGCCTATTCCGTCACGCTGACCCAGACATGCCCGAGGAAAAGAAAGTTCGTTTCCTCATGCGAGGGGTCAAACAGGAGCTTTTCGCGGGACTAATGAGGAATCCACCGAACACCGTCCAAGAATTTGTATCCGAGGCGACCACCATCGAAAAAACGCTGGACATGCGCACCAGACAGTATAATCGTCGCCTGACTCCAGAATGCGCTGCTGCTCAAGCCAGTGACTCCGACGACCTGCGTGAAACGATCCGAGCGATCGTGCGGGAAGAGCTGCGCAAACTGTTGCCTTCGGCGCAGCCTCAAGTGGATTCGATCGCCGACATTGTGCGAGAAGAAGTCCGGCAATCGCTTCGAATTCCCGAAACACCACCGCCCGAGCCAGACTCTATGAGCTACGCCGCTGCAGTGCGCCACAACGCTCCTCCCCGTCCACGCCAAAACGCCGCCCCGTCACACTTCCGTCGCCAGACGCCACCGCCGCCACCACCCCAACCGACGTCCTACCGTTCCCCAGCGGGCCAGCGCAGTGCGCCGAGGAAAACGGACGTTTGGCGTGCACCTGACAACCGCCCGCTCTGCTACCACTGCGGCGAGGCCGGGCACACATACCGCCGTTGCCAGTACCGACAGATGGGACTGCGTGGCTTCGCCGTCAATGCACCGCGTCCGCAGCCAGGAGATCGGCCACGTGACATCGCCGACTACCTGGCAGGAACTCAATGGGCACCACGAAGTCCTTCCCGTTCGCCATCGCCCAGCCGCCGCATGTCACCGCACCCCCGGCAGTACTTCGGCCCAACGCGGGGCCGGTCTCCTAACCCGTATGCGGGAAACTAAGGGCAGCAACCGGTGGAGGTGCGGTTGCTGTGCGACGAACTACCGAAGATCCTCCGACGACGACGACGCCGCGACGGAGCTTTTTGAACACAACACCAACCAGGCAAAGCCCTGAAGGCAAAAGGTCACTTACCGAAGGTGGCCGGACGACGCAACATGGAAACAGCGGAACAAGCCGACGCAGCCGTGACCCGACGCCACGCCGTAACTGTAATGCGAGACGGCGAACTAGCGACCTCGACGTTCTTATCAACGGCCACAGTGTGACTGCTCTCGTCGATACTGGAGCCGACTATTCTGTCATCAGTGGGTCGTTCGCCGCGAAGTTAAAGAAAGTTAGGACAGCTTGGAAAGGCCCTGAAATCCGCACAGCCGGAGGTCATATCGTAACGCCTGCAGGAATCTGCACAGCGAGAGTCACCATTAACGGCCGTATTTATCCTACAGACTTCGTAGTCCAACAGCGTTGCTCGAGAGATGTCATCCTTGGCATGGACTTCTTATGCCTCCATGGTGCTGTCATCAACCTAAAAACAAGGTCGATAACGTTATCCACAGAAGAAGCACTACCGCCGCGCACGCCGTCAGGACACCATGCCTTGAATGTGCTGGAAGAACAAGTCACCATTCCGCCTCGCTCAAGCGTCATTATTTCAGTCGGCGCTCCTAAATCACCTGACTTGAAAGGCGTCGTTGAAGGCAGTCAGCATCTGTTGGTCACCCGAAATATTTGCGTCGCAAGAGGAATTGCAGAGCTGCGGGGAGGCAAAGCAACGGTTATGCTCATGAATTTCAGCAATCAGTACAAACATGTGAACAAAGGAACAACGGTCGCATACATCGAAGAAATTGTCGAAGCCACCAGTGCTTTCGCCCTCGCCGATTCTGCGGAACCTGCTCAGAGGAACCAAGCCCCTCCCATAGCTTTCGACGTCAATCCCAGACCTCCGAACGATAAGCAAGAACAGCTCAAGGCCCTGCTCCTGCAATACGATGATTGCTTTTCGTCGTCATCGAAAATTCGGCAGACCCCAATCACGAAACATCGAATCATAACCGAAGAAAATGCCAGACCACTCCGTCAGAGTCCGTACAGGGTTTCGACGCGAGAACGTGAGGCAATGAAGAGACAAGTTGATGAAATGCTGCGAGATGACATTATGCAGCCGTCCAAGAGTCCGTGGGCATCCCCCGTGGTGTTAGTGAAGAAAAAAGATGGGACCCTACGTTTCTGCGTCGACTATCGCCGCCTGAATAAAATTACAAGAAAGGACGTGTATCCTCTCCCACGAATAGAGGACGCACTTGATCGGCTCCATAACGCCAAGTACTTCTCGTCAATGGACCTCAAGACTGGCTATTGGCAAATCGAAGTCGACGAAAGAGACCGAGAGAAGACGGCATTTATAACACCGGACGGCCTCTTCGAGTTTAAGGTGATGCCCTTCGGCCTTTGCTCAGCGCCTGCAACTTTTCAACGCGTTATGGATACAGTACTGGCAGGATTGAAGTGGCAGACTTGCCTTGTGTACTTGGACGACGTCGTCGTGTTTTCCTCGAGTTTCGACGAGCATCTTCGGTGCCTTGAAGCTGTACTTCAAGCCATCAAGACGTCCGGACTCACACTGAAGCCAGAAAAGTGCAGATTTGCGTATGAGGAGCTCTTGTTTCTGGGGCACGTTATCAGCAAGTCTGGAGTTCGTCCCGATCCACGGAAAACAGCCGCCATCGCCGACTTCCCGCCGCCCACTGACAAGAAGGCCGTGCGCCAATTTCTGGGCCTTTGCGCCTATTATAGGCGGTTCGTCAAAAACTTCGCCCGCATCGCCGATCCTCTCACTAACCTTACCAAGGCCGACTCGGAGTTCAAGTGGGAAACGCCACAGGAACACGCTTTCCAGGAGCTTAAACATCGCCTCCAGACGCCTCCGTTACTTGCCCATTTCGACGAATTCGCCGAGACAGAAATACACACTGACGCAAGCAGCGTAGGTCTTGGCGCCGTTCTTGTGCAGAGGGCTGACGGACTTGAAAGGGTTATTAGTTACGCCAGCCGATCGCTATCCAAAGCAGAAGCAAACTATTCAACAACAGAAAAGTAGTGCCTCGCCATCATCTGGGCTACGTCGAAATTTCGCCCCTACCTCTATGGCAGGCCCTTCAAAGTTGTGAGTGACCACCACGCCTTGTGTTGGCTAGCCACCTTGAAGGACCCTTCAGGTCGCCTCGCACGATGGAGCCTGAGACTTCAAGAATATGACATTACTGTCATTTACAAGTCCGGCAAAAAACACTCCGACGCTGACTGTCTCTCTCGTGCGCCTGTCGACCAACCGCTACCCGACGACTCGGATGACGACTACTTCTTGGGAACGATAACTACCGACGACTTCGCTGAACGACAGTGGGCCGACCCGGAACTTAAAGCCCTATTAGAATACCTCGAAGGCAGGACCGCCGAAGTCCCGAAGGTATTCAAGCGCGCACTTACGTCGTTCTTTCTACGAAACGGTCTTCTACAAAAGAAAAACTTTTCACCGCTTCGAGCTAAGTACCTCCTTGTGGTGCCTTCAGCTCTGCGACCAGAACTCCTGCAGGCCCTGCACGACGACCCGACGGCAGGGCACGTCGGTGTTTCTCGCACGCTCGCGAGGATACAAGAAAGGTACTACTGGCCTCGTCTTACCACCGACGTCACTCGTTATGTGAGAACATGCCGGGACTGTCAGCGACGCAAGACACCGCCGACAAGGACAGCAGGACTTCTGCAGCCAATTGATCCACCTTGCCGACCTTTCCAGCAGATTGGTATGGACCTACTGGGGCCGTTCCCGACGTAGGCTTTCGGAAACAAGTGGATCGTGGTAGCTACCGACTACCTCACCCGCTACGCCGAGACAAAAGCCCTGCCAAAAGGCAGTGCATCCGAGGTAGCTAAGTTCTTCGTCGAAAATATCGTCCTACGTCACGGCGCCCCGGAGGTCCTTATCACCGACAGAGGAACGGCATTCACTGCCGACTTAACTCAATCGATCTTGGCATAC
The DNA here is from genome assembly GCF_043290135.1 of Rhipicephalus microplus. Classification (NCBI taxonomy): domain Eukaryota; kingdom Metazoa; phylum Arthropoda; class Arachnida; order Ixodida; family Ixodidae; genus Rhipicephalus; species Rhipicephalus microplus. The sequence goes on along the minus strand of NC_134707.1, from coordinate 108,012,263 downwards.
AGCCAAACAAACCACCGCCGGACGACAGCGTACCACCCACAGGCCAACGGCCTCACCGAGCGGCTTAACAAGACGATCGCCGACATGCTGTCAATGTACGTCGATGTCGAACACAAGACGTGGGACGCCATTCTTCCGTATGTGACCTTCGCATACAACACGGCGGTGCAGGAGACGACGCAGATATCTCCATACAAATTGGTCTACGGAAGGAGCCCGGCAACGACGCTCGATGCCATGTTACCCAACGTCACCGACGAAGAAAACCTCGATGTGAGCGAGTACCTTCAACGCGCCGAAGAAGCCCGACAACTTGCGCGTCTCCGTATCAAGAATCAACAGACGACCGACAGCCACCGTTACAACCTTCGACGACGCTTCGTGGAATACCAGCCCGGTGAACGTGTTTGGGTGTGGACGCCGATACGCCGACGTGGACTAAGTGAAAAGCTTCTGCGACGGTACTTCGGACCTTACAGAGTGCTTTGACGTCTCGACCCACTTGATTACGAGGTTGCCCCCGACGGCATCACGAACTCTCAACGACGCCGATCGCGATCTGAAGTCGTACATGTCGCGCGCCTCAAGCCGTTTCATGCGCGTTAACAAACTGAACCAGTGTTTTTTTTTGTATTATTGTTGTATCGGAATTTATTCATTGTACTTTCTTGCATTATTATTGTACTTTCATCTTTAGTTAAAGCATCGGGACGATGCCTTTTTTCAGAGGGGGGCAATGCCACGTTCCATTTCCCAAGTTTTTGTTATCGTCCCAAAACACCACATGATTCTCAGCGCAAACCGCGCCTGCAGTTTTCTAGAAGGTTCCGGACTGTAGTAGATCATTTCGATAAGATCACGCCCACTGTGCGAACGGTACAGATTGTTCTGGAAGCTACGCCACAGCCAGCGATAACGCTAGAACATTCGACGGCAAGAGTATAAATGCCGACGCGCTTCGCCGCTTGTCAGTTGTTGATCGAAGGCCGACGCTGCGTTCGCCGCTATCAGTCCGAGACTGCTGTCTGTGCAAGACTGCTGCTGTAATTAGACTTTCCCTTTACCGGGCACAGGTTCGCCCAAATAAACAGTTAAATCCCAACACAAAGTTTCCTGTCTTTGGCCACGTCACGACCTCGTGACAATATATTCCATGGGGAGCCATGAGAGAGAGCAGTATTCAGTCTATGCGTCAGCCTTTCAATTACCAGAATTATTATTCTAAACATAGAAACTGAACCTACGTTGGTAATGAAAATTAAATACTCAAGAGCTCCGCAGTAATGCCCATTGTTCAAATAGCGCCGCGTACAATCGTATACAAGTTTTCATAGTTCTTCAGTTACTCCCTAATGCACTGAATAAGTGCTACAGAACGAAAGAAACAGAGGGAAAAAAAACTCAATGATACTGAAATACATACATTAGGAGGTTAGTAGCGGCCTCAATGAAATCTTTTAATGGTATAGTAAAATACTGTCCGGTAGGTATTTGCGGAGCTCTGTAGTACGTGGTAAAAACTAATTTGGAATGTGTATTTATGAGCACTTGAAGGCTTTATCTTGAAGTTGTGGGAGTTGCGGGTGGCAGTTTTCTTCCATAAGTGCTACGTTGTTACCACCAAAGATGCTAGTAGAGAAGTCAATAACTGTATATAATAGTTTTCAACATTTGATACGGTAACAAGAATGCGATGGTACAATGTCCAGTGATTGCAGGACCTGTACTGGTGAGAAGTAGTGGCTGTAGTCACGGCACATGAAACTGATGGCTTTACGCTGAAAGCTGTTGAGCATTGTTAGCTCTCATTGATTGTGAGGATATTAAACTACAGATGTGTATTCTAGAATAGGGTGAATCAACCTCTTTACAGAAGAATCTACGTATCGCGGGGTCTTTTGCCAAATTACGGTGGAATTGACAAAATTTTTTCAGAGCTTTCCCACTGATGTGTTCGAAGTGGTTAGTCTAGAAAAAATTTTTGTTAGAATCACACCTAGATATTTATATTGTGACACTATTAGGCTGTGTACCATCCAGATGGTAATGATATGAAAACGGTTTATATCTATTGGTAATTAAAAGGATCACTGCAATAATGCAATTGACGTTGATCTGCCTTTTTTGCACCAAGCGCGGAAAGAATGAGTGGTTATGAAAGAGGGTTTTGATCTTTCGCAGAATTATTGAATTCGTACCATACACAGTTGTCAGCATAAAGACTTATTTTAGATGATGTGCAGTGCGGCAAATCACATATATATATGAGGAACATTATTTGGCCCAGTACAGATTCCTACAGAACACCTGACGTGACGTCAACAAGGGATGATTTGACTGAATTGAAAGATACATTTTGTGAGTGATAATGAAGGAAACTGGCGATCCAAGGAACAAGACGTGAAGTGTTGATTATGGAATCAAGTTTCACTAGAAACTTACAGTAATGTAAAAGGTCGAAAGGCTTAGAGAAGTTTTTAAAAATGGCACCTATTTGATTTTCTCTATCTATCATGAAAGCTAGGTCATGAACAAAATCAACTAATTGTGTCACAGTGCTGTAGCCACGGCGGAAATCGTGCTGAGCTGACTTTAGAACTTGATTAGAGTCGTGGAATTCCACGATGTGTTTGTGAATAATTTGTTGCATCATCTTGCTCGACTGTGGTGTAAGAGATATTGGCCTGTAATTAGATAAGAGCTGTCTATCAGCAGATTTCTTCATAGGCAATACTTTCGCTGTTTTCTATTAAGGTGGTACTTTACTGCAGTCTAGGAATTTCTTAAATATTACCGTAAGGTAGCCGGCCGTCCATGAGGTGTATCTCACAAGAAAGAATTTCGGTATACCGAACGAACCGAAACATTTCTGAGTGTCTAAATTCAACGTTAGATTCAATACACCTTTATAGCATATTACAATATCAGCTAGTTTACTGGTTTGTGCACCATAAATAATGATTGGAAGAAAATGGTTGTCGCGAGTGAAAACTGACTGAAAATAGGAGTAAAATGGGTTAGAAACAACGATCAGGCTGTTTGTAATGGTGTCATTAGTCTTGAAAAAAGGAACTGGTTGTCGTACAAGGCAGGACTAAATTCCAAAACCTTCGATAATGGGATCTAAGTAATGGGCGAAGTTGTACGGAAAAGTATGAGTCTTCGACAATTTTTTGTGGCAGCGCGAGGTTCTGCCTTGGCTTTCTCAAATTAACCTTCATGCGAAGGGTTAGAATATGTGGCTTTACGTAGTCTGGCAACACGCCAAGGTAAGTGCAATATATCCCTGCTAATACAAATCAGCGTGTTACTGATGATGATGATATTTGGTGTTTTGTAGCGCAAAGGCAATTTAACGGCTAAAGAGCGCCAGTTGATGGGACTAGAGATGTGGACAATGATTGCGATAAGCGGCTGTATAAGGGCCTTAAAATTCATCACGCTAAGGCGGCTAAAAGCATAGACGTAATAAAATCAAGACCATGTCGTGAAATGTGTGTGATGACAATGAATGACGAAAGTTTGTGATTGTAATGTTGTAGGCCCGTGTACTCAAATTTGGGTGGATGTTAAAGAACCCGAGGTGGTCAAAAATTCCGGAGCCCTCCACTACGGCGTCTCTCATAACCAAATGGTGGCTTTGGGACGTTAAACCCCACAAATCAATCAATCAATGTTTGTGATAATAAAAATCATGGTGGACATGTATAGCATTAGCACTACTGCCCCGATCATTCACACCATTGCGTCCAAGGCCCGTCAGGCAAGTGCTTTTTTCAGTTCAGCCATCGCAGTGGAGACCTCTCCGGAGAGTTCGTGCTACGGAATTCCCGGGTATATGATATGAAAAGTACGAACTTCTTTCAAATGTGCAAACAGCAATTTATGTGTGAAGGATAGTTTCCTACCGAGGAACATTGCTGGATGAAGTGGTATCTGTTGTCGGTAGGGTAATAGAAAGTGTTGTCTTCATGGCGTGCCTGATTCTTTACATTAAATTAAAATGTGAAATACGGTGAGTGCTTTTCCACATCTTTCACACAAAGGTGGGTCGCCACCAGAGAAAACAAATAAATGTGTATGGTGTATATCTGCTGTTCTTAACCTTGTATGCATTACTTTTGTGTGGCGTGATCTTGATACTGGTGGCCAACGACCAAGTTGCGGCTCAATAACATGCAGTTTATTACCTGTGAGTGTGTCTTATGTGCTGTGCCAATAACCCCCGAGCTTTAGTTCTGAAAAAGGTTTCAGTCAAGTGCAGAAATTGGTATCGATGTATTGGCAGCGGTTACGTTGACGCATCCAGTTAGCAGATGCACCAAAACGTTGCCTTGTTTTTCGAAGTGCCCTGGTATCTAGCAGACTACAACATGCTGTTTGTATGAGTAGACTGTGCATGAAAGCAAAACAAGGACAGTATTTTTGTGCTTTTTGATAGTTTTAAGAGCTTTTACTATGCTTAGGGAACCTGTGTATATTATTGCATTCTGTAGTTTTAATTCTGTATAGTGTTTACCAGCCGCACATGTCGCATAAGCTTCGCCGGTAAAAATGCTTGTATCAGAATGCAAAACGACTGATTTCGAAAAGCATGGGCCGACGACTGCGTAGGACACAAAAGTGTTGGACTTTGAGGCATCCATAAAGAACTCTGGACATACGCGTTTATGTTGTAGTTCTAGGAAGTATGTGTGAATATGTTCAATGGGCGCCTGCTTCATAAGCTGTACGAAAGACACATTGCAATCTATCACCTGCCACTCCTACGGTGGCAGGATTGCTGCTGGGGCCATCAAATGGTGTTCAAGTGGGACACCGGCTTTCTTCGCTAGGCCCCTCACACGAAGTGAGTACGCTCGAAGGCAAAAGGGTGTTAAAAGAGATGTGGGTCATTTTTGGGGGACTAATGGGGCTGCCACAACCATTAATCCCTTTAGGTACTAATGGCTCTGGGTCTAACAGTTAGTGTCCAAAGACTAGTTTAATGGACTAACGCTTAGTCCTCATATTTGCACCTTAGTGGGTAACCGTTATCCCCGTGCGACGCAGGCGTAGAAAATGACATTCGGTAGAGAATGCATTCAGTTCCCGAATTACATTTTTTTGGCGTTGCAGCTACACGTCCAAAGCAAATGACATTTGACTTGATGAAGGAAGGAAGGAAGGAAGGAAAATAGGAGGAAAAGAACGGCAGGGAGGTTTACCAGCCTATAGGCAGCCAGTTCGCTACCCTGCACGTGGGAGGGAGGATGATGTTGATCACAGCACCTGCCTTGTGAGCAAAGGGTGAGTAGGAATAAAAAAATAAACACGCGTTTACAAGCTTCATACACATTAGTTAATAAATAAAGAGAGAGAGAAGGAATGTAGGAAAGGTAGGGAGGTTTGAAAGTTTGAAAGTTTATTGAAATTGATTGGTTACAAATGGTGGTTACAATGGGGTTTACTACTAATACAGAGGGAGGTCCCAAAGTCAAGAGACTGTACAGGGGACCTCCCATAAGAGCTGAGTAAACAAAAGTACTTTAACGCAACAAAGATGTGTACACAAAGTAAACACTCAAAAAGAAGCAATTAACACTGAAACATCGTTTGATTATTTAAAAATTACAAAAGAAAGCAGAGATGATGAAATGATGAAATGACTATGCTGAATGCAGATAATTCCGAAGGTTGATTTTGAATGCGTGGAAATTGGAGATATTTTTAACATGGTATGGTAATGAGTTCCATAGTTGTGTGGCTGAAAAGTTAGTAGTGAACTTACCATAATTAGTTCTGGGTTTCGGTAATAAGAAGCTATTGCTGGATGCGAAACGTGTTGACAAAGAGTAAGGATACTGGCTTTTGATGATTATAGGGAACGGGAGCTTTCCGCTGATGGATTTGTGGATTAGTATTGCGAGGGAATATTTATGTAGTTTTCCCACCGACAGAATACCGTTAGAGGTGAGCAAAGGCAATGCTTCTGATGTGTAGGTGCTATGTGTCATGATGCGAATAGCCTGATTTTGAGTGTGTTGCAATGGAGATAAATGGACTGGATACGTGTTTCCCCATGATGATATGCAATAATTAATATACGTATGAATGAAAGCGTAATAAAGGGATATTAGTGTGTTCATATGGAAAAAATTGCGAACTTTAATTAATATCCTAATGCCATAAGCTGTCTTCTGTGTTAACGATGAAACATGCTCATCAAATTTTAGGTGCTTATCTAATGTGACTCCGAGAAACATGACACTGTCAGTAGGATAAAGTGTGTTTGAAGCGAAAGTTAAAGATGGTGAACCTGAATAAATCCTATGCTTAGAAGAAAAGATGACGAACTGAGATTTTGTAGCATTTATCTGTAGTTTATTTTGCCGGCACCAGGTAACTATGCTGTCCGCGTCGTGGTTAAGCTTGTAGATTAATGAATCAAGGTGGTTATCTGAGCAGAAAATAGTAGTGTCGTCAGCGTAAAGAATACAGTCAGATGATTTTAGGCATTGTGAAAGATCATTGATGTATATAAAAATAAGAGAGGTCCTAATATTGATCCCTGCGGTACCCCAATGTTACTTGTTTTAGGGTGTGAGTAAGTGTTAGATATAGACACAATATATTCTCTATCTTTTAAGTAGTTACGTAGTAATTTCAGTGGCGGGCCTGCTATTCCGAAAGACTCTAATTTAGCAAATAGTATATTGTGAACAAGTGAATCGAATGCTTTAGACAAATCAATAAAGAGCGCCCCCGTCAAATTACCTGCATCAATTGCCTGCCGGATTTTATCTGTCAAGTAAATTAATGCTAAATCAGTTGAGTATCCCTCCCTAAATCCAAATCGATTAGTTGATAAGACATGAAATTTTGAAAAATAGGAAGACAAGCGTGTTACTATTAGTTTTTCAACAACTTTGCTAAAGAATGAGAGTATAGCTATAGGTCGATAATTAGATGTGAGACGCTTATCTCCCTTCTTGAAAACAGGAATTATTTTGGCTTTCTTCAAGGAGCTTGGAAAAATTCCCGTGGTAAAAATAAGGTTTACTATGTGACAAAATGTTTCAGATATTAAACTTGCTATGAGTTTTATGAGAGAGGGGCGGAAATTATCAATACCGGGCCCGGTATTTTTTAGACTAGAAATGATAGTGACTATTTCTTCAGGTGTCACGGGGTGAAGGAAAAAGCTGTGAGGCATGCGTGGGTAAGGCTGGGTCAGAGGATCGTCTTCCCGTTGCTTGTCTGTACAGAAGAAGTTAATAAAAGAGTTAGCAATGTCTAAGGGATTATCGAGAAGTAGGTCTCCCGATTTTATCATTGTTATTTCGCTATGCTGGTTGGATCTACCCAAAAACGAGTTTAAAATTTCCCACTGTTTTTTTACATCATTACCGGCACACTTAATTTTATTTTCATAGTACTGTGTTTTGGCATGTTTGAGTAGTTTTCCTAAACGATTAGAATATTTTTTATACCTATCATGAAGCGCAGTATTGAACGGTTGTTTTTTTGTTTTTCTGTAAAGGTTATCTTTTTTCTTCAGGCAATCAAGCAAACTGCTAGATAGCCATGGGTTACGAGGAGCTGAGAACGGTTTTTTACAGTTCATTATTTCGGTAGAATCTGCAAGGGCATTGGAAATTATCTTTGAAAATGTATCGTAGGCAGTTTCAGGGTTATCGCACGCGATGACTGGGTTCCAGTCTGTAGCAGATATTAACTCAAAGAACTTTGTTGAATTGAGCTTCTTTCTGGTTAGGCCTGTGACAATAGCGCAAGGAGTGTAATTTAAACGCACAAATATTGGATAGTGATCGGTAACAGAGGCTTCGACAACGCCGCAGTCAGGGTTAGTAAGGAGATTTGATAAAACGTGGTCAATAAGTGTACCTTGTTTATTTGCGGGACATCGAGTTGGAAGCGTAACTAGGTTTTCATACCCAAAGCCATTTAGGCAGTTAACGTATTCATTGAACAGTGTGTTGGATGGATCTAGGAGGTTAATATTGATATCGCCCATGATAATGACATTTTTCTGCTCCAGTGATAATTTGTGCAACAAATTACCAAGGGCCGAGCAATAAGCACCTCCACATGATGACGGTGAACGATAGATGCAACCAACTATAAGGTTTTTTTTGTCCTGTGAAAAAAATGAATCGTGAAATTCAACCCAAACAGATTCGCAGTTAGCCACTTTGAGTGTCAAGTCAAGTCGTCTATGAAAACGCAGTTCCGAGGGCACGAAAATAGCCGCACCACCATGATTACTACTATCGCGGTGACAGTATTCAGCAAAGTATGAGGGGAAGGTATACAAGTGATTATGGGATGCGGAAAGCCACGTTTCGCTAATACAAATCACAGAAAACCTGTGACTAGTTGATGATAAGAAAGTTGTGATACCATCCATGTTTTTTTGCAGACTGCGTGCATTAAAATGAATTAGTGAACGGCAGGGCAAGGAAAAATAGGTATAGGTCTGAAGTTCGTGAGGTCGAATGTGCGAAGCCATTTCACGTAACTGAAAGATTGACTACTAGACTGATTGCAAAATGTTAGGCAATATTGCATAAATCAGAATCGGAAGCAATGCGAATTACCCGACTGTCGGGAGACTTCCGCACCTTAATCTGGCAATTTTCCGTCCAGATGAACTGCCATCCTTTTTCTTTCTTTAAGGTAAGTGCCCTAGAGAACAAGCGCTTATTGTCTGGTGATAGGTGCTCATTCACAAATATTGCCTGTGCGTTCTCTCCTGAATACCCTATACTTCGAGTGTTCAGCCGCGCCCTTCTGGCTTTCTACATGAACTCGTTCTTTTTTTCACGAGAGCAAAACCGCACAATTATATTCCTTTGACCGGACTTTGCAGGTACACGATGTACCGTGTCGACATCGCTAGCCGAGACCTTACAGTTGATTTTGTCGCCAATGGCAGTCAGGATTGCGGAACAATCCTCTCCTTGGGTAGAGGGCACCCCTTTTATTTCCAAGTTATTTAACATTGAGTACTGCTCGAGGTTGGCGACTTTACTTTGAAGGGCCTCATTTTCTGCTTTTAGAGCGCGATTTGCGGCAGTCAGCTCGAGCTGCTGGGAGCGTGTCGACTCGACCACCTCGTTCAAGAGTTTTAAACTGTCATCCATACGACCAACTTCAGCTCTCAATTCACCGACGTCTAAGCCTGCGTCCTGAAGCTTGGTTTGTATATTAACAACAAGCCGGTCAACCAATTCGTTCAATCTAAGTTTGAATAAATCTTCTAGCTCGTCTAAGCGCTTGCAGAGTTCGGCATTCGTCGGCATCGTGTAAAATGGCTAAACACGTGAGTACAAAGTGAGTATACAAGCCGTAACACCAACAGTAGCAGCAGCAGTTGCTAGACTAAGAAATTCTAAGGAAGTGTCAAAAATGAAGCAACCAACCTGTGAAACCAAGGAAGTTCGCTTAGATGCGTGCTTGTGAATGCAACTGCTGCTGCTACAACAGTGATGCTTCCGCTGGGACGGCTTTTATGACAGAAGAACGGGCCGCGTAGAAGCAGCTTGGGGGCGGCTTCAGCGCAATCTGCGCCAAGGCCAGATGAGTGGTCCTTTTCGCGCAGGCACGTGTACGATGCACGGATGAGAACCCAGGTAGTCGCCGCGGCTATCTGTGAAACCAAGGAAGTTCGCTTAGATGCGTGCTTGTGAATGCAACTGCTGCTGCTACAACAGTGATGCTTCCGCTGGGACGGCTTTTATGACAGAGGAACGGGCCGCGTAGAAGCAGCTTGGGGGCGGCTTCAGCGCAATCTGCGCCAAGGCCAGATGAGTGGTCCTTTTCGCGCAGGCACGTGTACGATGCACGGATGAGAACCCAGGTAGTCGCCGCGGCTATCTGTGAAACCAAGGAAGTTCGCTTAGATGCGTGCTTGTGAATGCAACTGCTGCTGCTACAACTAGACTATGCGTCCAGTTTGCTATCCTACAACTGGGGAGGGGGAGAAGGGAGTAAAAGAGAGAGAGAAGGATAGACACACGTCAAATCACACAAACAATGCCGAGTTTCACAGGTGGTCCCTCAATGAAGTTGCTGACAAGTATCTCAGGAGGGCTTTGTGGCTTTCTGTGCTGATGTGCTGCGCGACCAGGCTCCTAAGATCTTTGCTTCATTAAATGGCCGGTCATGGAGTCTATTCAAGGCACACTGGAGAGTCCAGCGATCTTCCTCAAATTGGGCACAGTGGCACAAGAGATGTTCAATAGTCTCTATACAGTTGCAGCTTTCACACATGGATCAATCCGCCATGCCAATGCGATGGCTGAATGAATTAGTAAACGCTACCCCAGTCCACAGCCGGCACAGCATTGTAGCGGCACGTCGAAAAATCTTGGATGGCAGTTGTTTCTGACGTAATTACTTAAGATTCTTAGGGTGATGATTGAAGTTAAGTGGAGAATTCCAGTGCGCAAGCGTGGCATTATGCGCGATGTGACGAAGTTCTCAAGCTGCGTCTACTCTTGACAAGGGTATTAACAGTGTGGGCGCTCCATCATGGGCACATCGGGCAGCATCGTCGGTGAGGTGGTTACCACTGATGCCACAGTGGCCCGGCAACCATTGTAAAACAATGTCATGCCCTTGATCAGCAGCGCGATGACAAATTTCATTAATACGATACACCATCGGGTGGTAGTTTCCACGTCGTAGACTTCGCACGCATTGAAGGGCTGCCTTGGAGTAGCAGAAAATGGCCCATCTACTAAGGGATTCTTGCGTAACAAACTCCACAGCGGCTCGACATGCGGCGAGCTCGGATCCCGTAGATGTCGTGACGTGTGATGTCTTGAACTTGACGGTGATTGATCGAGATGGTATGACAAATGCACCTGTCGAACTTCCCGAGACCGAACCGTCCGTGTAAACATGCATTCGGTTAGCATACGACAAATGCAAGAGGTCCAGTGAGATCCACTTGAGGGCTGCAGATGACAGGCTTGCTTTTTTCGATAACCCCGGCACTTCAAGGTGCGCAGTCGGTCTTTTCATGCGCCACTCTGGAGATAGTGCTATGGTTGCGGGCGAGAATCTCCACGAGATAGAATTCTGGTTAGCAGCAACAACTTTGGAAAACGCTGCCTTTGGTCTTTTTAGTGGCAAGCTAGCAAGGTGGTGGTTAGGCACTCTGGATATGTGACGGATATGTGTCCCGAGTGTGTCAACAGGTCGTGATCGGAGGGTCTTTAGCAATACCAATTGTTGCTAACGTATTAGCACGCCGAGGTAGCCCCAAGCATGTGCGGAGGACTTGGCCTTGAATGCTTTGCAGGACCCTGATATTAGTTTTTCCGGCGTTGGAAAGCACGGGCGTGCTATACCGCAAATATCCCAAGAAGAGCGCTCTGTACAGCTGAAGCATAGATGACACTGATGTGCCCCACGTTTTACCAGCGAGAAATCTCATCACGTGTGTGATAGAGCTGAGCTTCTTTTTCAAGTGCGAGATGTTTCATTTCATTTATTTCGCCTTTAAAGGCCCGAAGGCATTACACAAGAGGGACAAGTAACAAGATAGGGTGCAATGTTCAACAAAAAAAATGAATAAAAGCAAATAAGTTTACACAGGAGACAGGAATCAGAAATCACATGAACGAACTAGAACAAGATAAAAAAGAATACACAATGCTTTACATATGTTAAACAATTGCAGAGCAAAACTAAGTACAATTCTAAAACAATTGGCGATAAACACGAAGTAGTTGAGATTATCAGGAGAGAGAGTCTAGAAAAAATGTTCGTTCAGTTTTGCGCGGAATTAGATGTGAGCACTCCACGAGAGATCTCTGTCGATAATGGCGCCCAGGAATCGGTGACTTCTCATATACGAAAGGTTCACGTTGTCAATAGCAACAGGATAACAGATCAAGGGCTTGCGAGTAAAAGGGACTAAGGCGCACTTCTCGGTGGAAATTGTGAGGCCTCGAGCATGGAGGCACGTCGATGTAATTCTCGCTGCTTTCTGGAGCCGTGCGCGTACCTGGAGTCGTGTCACTGCTGAAGCCGAGATACATATATATTAAGCGTATGTAGGGATATTGACTGATCGATGTAGACTTTGTACAAGGCCAATGATCGTGAGGTTAAACAGCGTAGGGCTGAGAACCCCGCCTTGTGGAACACCACGAGCGGTGTAATGATAAACGGTGCGGCCTTCCGCAGTGAGCAAGCACGAAGAAGGATCTCCTCTGTAGGTAGGTCCGAATCCATCAAAACATTTCTCCACCGATTCCATTGTTCGCCAAGGCATCTAGGATGGCATTGTGCGTTACGTTGTCGTATGCACCTTTCACATTGAGGAACATTGCAACTGAGATGCGCTTGAGGTATTTCTGTTGTTGCACAGAGGTTACAAGGTCGATGACATTATCAATAGAAGAGCCGCCTCTTCGAAAACCAGCCATGGCCTCTGGGTATATAATATCGCGTTCAAGGTACCACTCGATGCGTGTCAGAACCATTCTTTCCAATATTTTCCCCACGCAGCTGGATAGCGCAATGGGTCTATATGATACCAGATCAAGCGGCCACTTCCCAGACTTGAGGATTGGTATCAAGTGGCTGGATTTCCACCTTTCTGAAACGACACCATCGTTCCATGACGGGTTGTAGCATTTTAGTAGCTGGTCTCGGGCGCGTCTTCCAAGATGGCATAAAGCAGCGTATGTAACACCGTCCGGCCCAGGTGACGATGAACGTCTGCAGGTGGCTAGAGCTGCATCCAGTTCCTCGAGTGAGAACAGCATATTAAGTTCAGAAACTCGTGCTACGGGAACATCCCCGAGAACTTTGTCACTCATGGTAACCACATTGCCCGCAATCCTTACGCAGAAATCTTCAGCAAAGTCAACCTGCAGGTGGCCTTGATGGAGAGGCAATGTGCTGAATGGACGTTGTTGTGGAGTCGAGCCAAGGCCACGCACCGTCCTTCATATATGGGACATAGGCTTGCGAGGATCGAGTGATTAACAAAATTTTTTCCACCGTTGGTCCTCCAGCTTGTCCATTCGACGTTGGATTTTGTTTTGTAGACGTCGAGCGTCTTTGAGGTCATGAATCGAATTAGTGCGCCTGTACCTCCTCTCCGCCCGCCTACGAGTCGTTCGTAGTCGTTCCAGTTCTATATCAAATTCTGCATGCTTTGATGTGTATTTATAGTTAATAAATAAATGTGTAAATAAGCATATTACGCAGCTGGTAAAATTAGTTTGTTATATCACGACGTTGCACGACGTTGCAACCGACCATGTAGCAACTTAAGCTAAAGCTAGTCAGACCCGCAGCGTAAAAATAGAATGGCGCCCGTCGCATTTATTTTGCAGCATCTATACCAGCTGAAGTTTTCGTGCACTTGTTCAAGTGGTTAGTGTAAATAAAATACGCAAAACATTTTTTTCTAATCGAATCAAATGTCGTTTTATATAATTACTTCATCAGCTGTGCCGTGAGAGCACACATTTCTCAGTCGAATGAGTTCTGCCAATGGCATAAGGTGACGAATGGCATTTGGGTGAATGCTATTTCGTTCATCCGTCTGGTACCACGCGAATGACATTCAGTATAAAGGCGTTAGGAGGTAACTGCCATTTTTTCTGCCCATGTGGCATGGGTATTAGTCTCACTAATATCGTAAACGACTAACAGTTAGTCCTCACATATACACTTATAGGGCAATCGTTAGTCCCCACATTTACACTTTACCGGGCTACCGTTTTGTGCTCACGGTTACACCTTGCCAGGCGAATGGTCGGTCCTCTCAAACCCTCCAACCCGAAAAACATTTATTGCCCAGTTCAAATAATATTGCGTTTGTAATTACACGGACACTCTCGGCTAGATTTCACCGCCGGCGTCGATGTCATGCACCGTATATGTCTACGTATCTATATATATGAAAACGAAAGATAAAAAATCCCAGAAAAAAAAGGCTGGTGCGCGCGGAATCAAGCGTGGGACCTCTGCGTCGTGAATGCGAGGCAGTAACCCCTGAGCCACCGAAGGGTACCCCCTTGAGCGTTCAAACGGCAAGATATTCTTATCTACCGCTTACCACTTGGGGTGGGCATCTCGGGGAAGGGGGACAATAGTGTTTTTAGCATTATCAGCAAAATGGCGCAGTGAGCACGCAGTGGCTCTAATCTTTCACGCGTACTTTGGCCCGGGTAGAGAATAAGGGGCTGTACGCTCAATCGCGCGCCCTTATCTTGCAGTGGAGAAAATTGTACGTACGGCTTGGCTAGTCTTTCAATTTCGTGGGATTGATTCTGTTGTAGTTACAGGGCACTCAGAGGTCACTGCAATCGTTGCACAGCCTCCGTCTGCGGCAAGGGCGCGCTTTTCAGACATAGCGAAGTAACAAATTATACCCCTATTCATGTCCATCTGTGCCTGTGAGTACGTTTCATGAGTAATTTGTGCGTGAGAAATGCGGGGCACGTTTCTATCTGCTTGCCATTCCGCTCGTGAGCTTCCGATTTGCTGTTATCACGTTCATTGCTTCGCCTTAGTGGCAAGTATTTGATTTTATTGTTTTTCTATTTACTTTCCGCCAAGCCTAATACTTTTTTTTCTGTTTTTCTGCGCAGGAAGCAAGAAATAGCGCGAAAAAGAACACACGAGAGATTATTTAGCCATCTCTGTGTCACTGCTTTTGCAGTCATTGCAACAATGAGAGACAAATGTGAGACAATGAAATGTTTTATTTTCTATATACTCATGAAGTTTCTCCATTTTTAAAGCGAATTCATATTGAAATGTACAAGTCCAACCTCGTTGTCAGATCCTGTACAGTCCTTGTGAAGCTCCTCCGACAAAAGCGATATATGGCAGGCATTGCATACGCCAGTGCACACAGCCTTTTGTGCAGTTCGTGCCCATGACTGCACAATAAGATTGTAAAAGTAGTATAGTTAGTCAGACGTGACAGACGATGAATATGCATGCATATGACAAATACGTGCAAGGCGCAATAAAAATAAACGTGTAAAATATGACATCTTAATTATTTCCTCGTGATGTTACATATCTTTCAAGGCGCGTTTTGATCCCCGTAGCACAACAGCTTAAAGGCCAAACCTCATAACCACGAAAATGCTCCCGACAGCGACATGACGTAGATTGCCTTCGCGCGAACAGTCGCTAGCGCAGGCAAACCTCATTCACGCGATGGCTTCAGTGAGCGAACTCTACTGTTGCTTGCATGAGGCCGTTTACTCGTACCAAGCAAACCATGTAGTGAGCAGTATGCAATATAAAAATAAGATACATTGTTGTGTAATGGAACGGACAGTGTTTATTATTGCCTTGCAGCACTTTTATTATGTGCACGTGCATAACCCTTTCGTAATTTCTTCGTTGTGCACGCGTGACTCGGGCGGAGAAGTGAGTGAGAGGAGGTGGCGATTTCGCCGCACATGAAGAGAACCGGCAGTATGTCATTCATGTACGTCCTGTTCCGGTGCTTTGAGCACAGCACTTCCGGGCGATGGGTGACGGTTTCCAAATCTGGAGAACCGAGCGGTCGCGCGAAAACTACCACGCAACACGTCGCGCGAATGCCCTGTTTCGTCGCTCATAGCATCGCTCGTTGCTATCGCGTGCATTTTTGCGTTTACGAGGTTCGGCCTTCAGTGCGGTGGCCGCAGCCATAACTCTCAAGCGCCGCGAACCACCGTGCCCCCAACACGAGCGAGTTCTAAGCGAGGAACGTCGTTCAGCTCGAGCAAGCGAACGTGAGGCCAAATACGGCGTTGCACGCGGAGCGTGTGCCACCATCGAACCTTCAACAAGAAAGCGAGTGTACGCTAGGCTGCCACCACGAACAGCGCCGAGCTGATTTGCGACCCTTTTCCACAAACTCTTGAGAGTGCAGCAAGAAAACGCGTGTCCACCGCTTGGCCACCGCACAGAGGCGGCGCCCAGCTGCTTGCGACCGATTGTCGGGGATGCCTATCGTAATTGTGACGAATTTTCATCAAGTTCCGACGCTTGTGAGAGCCCCGCCAGCCCTAGCTGGTGAACTTACAGCGCGTGACGTAACACAACTAAGCTTGTTGTGAGAAACCGCAAGGTGTTTTGGACGATTCGCAACACAGCGACGAGATTTCCACTTAATATCGTGAGCCCCGGAGCTCATCGCGGCGGCGAACACAGGCGAGCACTCGATGAGCGAGCGTCCAGGCGGCCGGCGGCAACGGCGGTCAATTTCCAGGCGGTCAAAAAGCGCAGGCGAACTGCAGACGCCTAAGCCGAACTTCACGGTGAATTTTGTGCATGCGATAGACAATACGACTGAGCCCGTTGCCGGCAAGCGCGATCCATATCCCACATGCGACAAATACGACATAAAGAAGTGATCACCTACTTGTGAAGGAAGCCAGCGCTGAATTCTGCCCTGAGTCGGACTGAAATAATGTATCTGATAAGCCTGCTTTCTTCTCGGCCGCCATGTTGGCCTTGATTTCCAACTGGTGTGGAGAGTTGGTCGTGACGATCTTAACTAAGTCAGAGATATACAGCGTGGCGTGGCACCATGTCGAGACCTGCTCTAGACTTCATGGGTGCGGCCAAGCGCAAAATCAGCAGCGCAAGCTCATACAAGTGTACACACAAAGCACCGTGGCCTCTGACCGCGGCGTAATTCCTAGATACGTAAGCTCCCCGAGTGCGACGAAAGCCCATCTGTCAACAGCAAAATGCGGGGCAAGAGTGAGCCAGGAGAGAGGAGGACGGCTAGTGCCCTCGACAACGGTTCACGCGCTGCCCGCATCTCCCACGCGGTTCATCTCTTGGTGGTTTGCACGCGGCACGCACCCCTCTGTGGTTAGTCCTTAGTGGTCTGTTCGTTCATCGCATGCGCTTATAAGGCTCCGTTACTAATTTTTCGGATAATTTTGCCTTAGAGTGTAGGTCTGTCTCATAGAAGGTTGGTTTTCAAACAGAGCAGAACTTGACATGCCATTAATTTTAGAATGTGAAGCATGTTCCTTGTCTACGTTCACTTTTAGATATTATTTGAAAGACATGTAACATTCCTGTAGGTGACGTGACCATTCGTTCAATTTCACGTACAGGCTTTGCACGGGGCTAGTGCGAAAAGCACCTGTAGAGAGGTGGATGCTTATATAATGAAGAGGATCAAGAATCTTTAGGGCAGTAGGTGTCGCAAACTGATATGTTATTGCCTCATCGTGTAGGCGAGTACGTGCAATGCTTTCATACACATTCATCAGATGAGTTCTTGGCACTTCCCCACGTGGTGTGGGAGAACACTTTTAGAACATTCATGGATAATATGCATTTGTTTTTTAAATACCTCTATGCGGTATAAAGGTTGCCTTAATGGCCAAGACAAGGACTAAGAATTTACGTTCAGTACTAATTGAAAGACGTTGCCAATGTAGTTGAACATCAGCACGTTCAGAATGAAAGCCTCCCTTTCTTCCCGGAAAACAAGACAAACCTGCTTTTCTGTGCATTCAGTCGGATCCATTTTCTTCTGTCCAAGTGGAGACCTTTTTCAAACCAATCTGAACCTCCCCCTCACACATGGCCAGAGTACAAGGCTTGAACCCAACCTGGACGTCATCGACATATGTGTAGCGAAACATATTTCGAAGGATGAACAAGCGCAAAGAATTCATTTTGATAATAAAAACGGGCAGATCTCACGTACAATGGCAATCGATAATATGCGAAGCACGAATGAGGAAGCTTGATATATCACTTTCAAATCACTGCACTGTTACGAGGTGGAGGAAAATTATGCCGTACACGACTTCTGTGTCATGATTATAATTTTTGGATGTGTCGTTTACCTTCGTCATCTATTCATGTCACGTGATGCCATATTTAGCATATGCGGGGCTAGCGAAATGGCCGTGAGTGCGCTGTGAATGTGGTATGTTGTCATGTTCTTACATGACGCGCGTCTCATGATTATAATGTTTGCACCAGTCATGTCCCTTCGTCATTCATTGATGTCACGTAACACCAAACTTGGCATATGTGGAGCTAGCCAAACGGCCTCGAGTGCATCATGAAGGGCCCAATATACTCCGACGTAAAGTTGACCGGCGCGCATTGCGGGCACACGGACACTACGTTAGCAAAACGCGAGCACTCAATAGTCTCACTCAATCAGCGCACTCAATCATCAATAGTCGCACTCAATCAATCAATAGTCAATCAATCAATAGTAGCACTCAATCAGCGTCCGTCGGCGCCGACCGACAAGAACTGGCGCTAAATGTGACATCCTTCATTTGACACCAGCGTTATCCAGACAGCACTGCGTCTGCCTCTTTTCGGGACGGAGGGGACGCCGGATGCGCTCAAACGCGCATGCGTCAAAGCAACGCAGCGTGGCGCGCGCCTGCGGGTATACGCAGGACCGGCACCTGGCGTGGCAACGCCGGCGTAACTTGACAAAACTAACGCCGGTGCGCACACGCACCTGGTCATGCTGAAGTGTATTCGTGCCTTGACTGTGGTATGCAGCCGTGTTATCACATGATACGCATCTCATGATTAAAATGTTTGCACCAGTCACATAGCGACGTCATAGATTACTATCACGTGATACCAAATTTGGCATATGTGAAGCTAGCGAAAGGGGCACGAGCGCATCATGAGTGTGGCATGTAGTCATGTTGTTACATGACACGCATGTCCTTATCATGTTTGGATGTGTCATTTACCTATGTCGTCCCTTCACGTTATGTAATACCGAATTTGGTATATGTGAAGCAACGAAACGGCCGCGAGCGCATAATGAGCGTGGCATGCAGTCATGCTCTTACATCACACGCATCTCATGATTATCATGTTTACACCAATCACATACCTTCGACATCCATTCACGTTCACGTGCCGTAATAATAACTTTGGCAATTGTGACACTAGCAAAATGCGCGAGTGCGCATCATGAGCGTGGCATGTTGTCATGTTGGTACATGACACGCATGTCATAATTTTCATCTGTCGCTTGTGTTCGCCTTGCAATCTCGTCATACCGTACCAGTTTTGCAATGTCATCTTAACGAATCCACCGCAAGAGCAGCAAGGCGATGAAATGTAAATCACGACATTCATGACTAATATGTCATGATTTTATGTTATGACTTGTCAAGTAAGTTCTCCATACAGCCATGCTATGTCATACCAAGTTTGGTATCGATACCGTTCTCGAAACGGCTTGGAGAGCTAAAGGTCCTAGGCAGCTAGATAAATAGATAGATAGATAGATAGATAGATAGATAGATAGATAGATAGATACGCTCAAAGTCGCCGAAGTGCAATAGGAATGCTTCCCATTTAAAAGTGAGCAACTAAGTACAGCACCTTGCGGCACACATGTTTTTTGAAGAAATGTTTGGGAATGAACACTGCCCACTTGGACACGTAATCCCTGATTTGACAAGTAACTTCTCGTTATGGTAAACATTCTACCACGCACACGAAGGTGGGACAGGTCTCATTATACCACAAAGCACCATGTTGTAACATAAGCCTTTTTGATATCTAGGAATACAGAAAGAAAGTATTGTTTGTGGAGGAAAGCGTCTCTGATCTGTGTCTCAATACGAACAAGGTGGTCGGTGGTGAATCTCGCGTCTCGAAACCCGCACTGGAATTGTACCAGCAAATTGCTTGTTTCAAGAAAATGTCAAAATTTGGTAGTTTATTATTGTTTCGAAAAGTTTGCACAGGCAGCTTATAAGTGCGGTATACGCCTATAACTAAAAATTGAAGTACGGTCCTTGACCCGTTTCAAAATGGAAATAGCAATAGCCTGTTTCCGGGAAGTAGGGATAGCGCCAGAAAACCAGATAGCTTTGTACAAGCAAAGTAAGGTTTTTTTGCGTTTCGATTGATAGGTTTCTTAACATTTTATACACAACACGGTCAGAACCTGGGGCGGAATTACTGCAGGAGTTTAATTATGTTTGGGGCTCGGCTAAGCTGAAAACTCGGTTGTATGCCTCGTGTTATATACATTTGCGTTATAGTTTCTGATTTTCTATTGTTGTTTTGTGTTTTTGGAAAGCATCAGTATAGTGCTATGAGCTGGACACTCATTCAAAGTGTGTAACGAGGAGGTTCGCCTGGTCTTCCAAGCTGTCAGCCTGTGTGTTCACGAGTGGGAGGGAGTGTACTTGTCTTCCTGCTATCTTACTAAACAAGTTCCAGATTTAAGCCTCCTGTGTATAGGAATTTATCCCTGATAAAAAATTTCGCCAACTTTATCTTCTGGCCTGCTGATACGTTCTTCTGCCTTGGGGCTTGATTTTATTAAAGCTGTTAAAATTGTCGATTGTCAGTGAGTTCTGAAGCAACCTTAATGCCCTGTTCTGATTCTTTCGCGCAATTAAACACTCAAATTTTCACCATGGGCGCGTCCTTCGCCGGGCAGTTAAGATGTCAGCGTGATGCACTTGGTTGCTGCGTCAATAAGAAAAGCTGTGAAGTACTGCGAAGCATCCCCAATGCTTAACTCACATATGTCAGTTGAACTTAGGCGAGTACTGTTGTGAAACTGTTCCCAGTCGACTTTGTTTATCAGCCATTTGGGAACATGTAGGGACATTCATATGTTATGGTGTGCTCAAAACTACAGGAAAATGGACACTTCAATATGGATTATTTATGATTTTTCATTTAGGTAGAGGTAGAACTAAAGGAGAAATGATAATGAGGTCCGTAGACGAGTAAGTTTTGTCGGCGAGGTTATATCAGGTTGGCTCTTTCCTATTTAACAGAAGAGCTTCGGAAGAGAGGAGAAACTGTTAAATGAAACGACCTCATGCATCACAGCGAGAATCACCCTACAGACCGCTACGTGTATTTAGAGTACTGAACGCTGGGCGAGTTGGTAAATCATCACTACAAAACTGCGCGAAAAATCGACAAGAAACAGAGAAGGCACACACACAAGCGCAGACTAGCAACTGACAGTTTATTGAAAAAAAACACTTATATACCTAAAGAAAAACATGACGTGAAAGATTAGAAGTTGGCAGTGAGATAATCAATCTCTAGTTGGTGCAAAGTCACCGAAGGCCTCGCAACACACGTGTCGCCATACTTGTGTATATAAAAAGCCTCCGCAACTTCTCTCGCTGTCCTATCCCTGTGCCGTGACAACACCCTTGTTTCGTGAAATAAAGGGGAACACTTGCAATCCCTGCAATGTAGGCACAGATTCGACGAAGGGTGAGCCTTCAGCGATGCCCTGTGATCCATTAGTCGGTTGTTCAAACATCTTCCAGTTTGCCCAATATAGCACCTACCACATGATAAGGGGATAAGATACACCGCACCAATTCCACACTCTACAAACGTTTCCCGGTGTTTGACCACACAAACATACCACTTTTTTTCTTTTCCTTCAGCTTTCCTATCCACCATTGCACACACTCGGCCCAACTTATTCCTGGACGAAAAAACGACATTAACACCGAATCTATGTCCCACCTTTTTCATGCGGTGGGAGAAGGCATGAAGATAAGGAATGCACGTGTAAGGCAAACGTTTATCTATGCCCGCTCTGTCATTACCTTCCCGTTTTAGTTTCTTCAATAATCTTTCACTTAGAAGACCCAGCCTTCCTTCTGGGAAGTTCGATAACCTAAGCCTAGTAAGCTGGTCATGAAAAGCCTCCGACATCTGATGCGGGCACGATTTGCACAAAGCAGATTCGAGACACGAAGTGGCGACACCATTCTTGACCAGCTTTGAGTTACAGGAATGAAAATCAAGAATGGGCTTAATCGACCTCGGCGAATACCGCCAGCACGTGTGCTCCTGCCCAATCCTAATTTTCAAATCAAGAAACTGAATGCAGCCATCTTTCGGGACCTCAAAGGTAAATTTCAAACCCCGTCCTTTCTCATTAAACATTTTCAGCACATTGACCCTGGACCTGACACAGTTGTCCATTTCAACAAACACCAGATAATCATCAACGTATCTCATTGTCTT
This sequence comes from Rhipicephalus microplus, assembly GCF_043290135.1. NCBI lineage: Eukaryota > Metazoa > Arthropoda > Arachnida > Ixodida > Ixodidae > Rhipicephalus > Rhipicephalus microplus. Next base: position 107,990,243 of record NC_134707.1, on the reverse strand, counting down.
AAGCGCTAAACTTTCTAAGCCTCCCTCAAGGTCTCGATCTATCCTCCCCAAGTATACCTCACTCAGTTTAGGGGCAACACGGGAACCTATGCACACACCCGATTTCTGCCTATACACACCACCTTTCCATTCTACCAAAGTCGAGCGAAGATACATCGACAACAGTTCCAAGAAGGACGCAACAGAAACTCCGCACTCATTTTGGAACTGTAGGGCGTCGTTGTGGTCCTGTATGCAGTCTCTCACACTTTTCATCAAGGTTTCATGCTCCAACGAGTAAAAAAGGTCCTCTACATCTATGCTAAACACTGACATAGGCCCGGGGGGTACCGTCCTCAGGAACTGAACGACTTCCTCGGAATTCTTCACCCGAAAAGGATCCTGCACCTTTAGAGATGATAGGTGCTTTTGCAGAAATGCTGATACCAAACATTGCCAAGTTCCGCGTTCTGAAACAACCACCCTAAAGGGATGGCCCTCCTTGTGTGTTTTGACGGTGAAGAAAAGGTTCAGCAAATTGCCTTTCGCACCTCGCACCGCCGCAGCCAACCCTTCAAGCCTCAGTTGTTCCAGTAAGGCGACGGCCTTTTTCTTCACCTCCTTTGGTTTTTCTTCAACCTGCTTGAGGTTCTTGTGAACAGCTTGCATGCCCTTCTCAGAAAAAGTCCTCTCATACATGAGGACGAAACTCCCCTCCTTGTCAGCTACTAATGGCCTGATGCTGCTTGAACCCATGTAATCCACCAAGGAATTCAACTTGCACTTCCTTCCAGTGCTTCCACTGAGCGTAGTCACCACACCAGCTCCTTCGGCCACGCACCTTCCCCTTTCACCTTCAGGCACCCGTTCAGCAACGGAACGTGCCACCGCCAAGATTTCTGGAAATCCAAGGGTTGGCTCGAAGCAGAATTTTGGTCCCAGTCCTAGAGTCTTCAGATGAGCTTCCGGCAAAACGATGCCATCCAGAGAGATGACTTTGGCAGAGGGTTCCCGTGCTTCCTTCTTTTTCTTCTTCGGGAGCATGGGCCGCAACGTGTTCCAAAGGAATTCCGTGATACGAAACCTGGTGGCGCACCATTCCCTGTATCTAGCAGACACAGCCCTACCTGCCACAACACCGCAGGTTGTCTTAAGACAGTCTTCATACAGCCTTGCCTGTCTCCACCACTCGGATTTTAGTATCTTGCAAATGCGCTTAGCATGGCCTGGCGAAGGTTCAATCCAACCGCACAACTTCTGGACATCTTCAGGGCACGCCCCCACTCTGATGAACCACGAGGCGGTTCTTGCTCGACACACACACACTGCATACAGTGCCACCAAAACTGCCGGGTTAGAAATGGGAAAAGTAACACATGGAAAAGAGCCCATACAACTAGTAATATAACTTAAGAGTACTGAACGCTGGGCGAGTTGGTAAATCATCACTACAAAACTGCGCGAAAAATCGACAAGAAACAGAGAAGGCACACACACAAGCGCAGACTAGCAACTGACAGTTTATTGAAAGAAAACACTTATATACCTAAAGAAAAACATGACGTGAAAGATTAGAAGTTGGCAGTGAGATAATCAATCTCTAGTTGGTGCAAAGTCACCGAAGGCCTCGCAACACACGTGTCGCCATACTTGTGTATATAAAAAGCCTCCGCAACTTCTCTCGCTGTCCTATCCCTGTGCCGTGACAACACCCTTGTTTCGTGAAATAAAGGGGAACACTTGCAATCCCTGCAATGTAGGCACAGATTCGACGAAGGGTGAGCCTTCAGCGATGCCCTGTGATCCATTAGTCGGTTGTTCAAACATCTTCCAGTTTGCCCAATATAGCACCTACCACATGATAAGGGGATAAGATACACCGCACCAATTCCACACTCTACAAACGTTTCCCGGTGTTTGACCACACAAACATACCACTTTTTTTCTTTTCCTTCAGCTTTCCTATCCACCATTGCGCACACTCGGCCCAACTTATTCCTGGACGAAAAAACGACATTAACACCGAATCTATGTCCCACCTTTTTCATGCGGTGGGAGAAGGCATGAAGATAAGGAATGCACGTGTAAGGCAAACGTTTATCTATGCCCGCTCTGTCATTACCTTCCCGTTTTAGTTTCTTCAATAATCTTTCACTTAGAAGACCCAGCCTTCCTTCTGGGAAGTTCGATAACCTAAGCCTAGTAAGCTGGTCATGAAAAGCCTCCGACATCTGATGCGGGCACGATTTGCACAAAGCAGATTCGAGACACGAAGTGGCGACACCATTCTTGACCAGCTTTGAGTTACAGGAATGAAAATCAAGAATGGGCTTAATCGACCTCGGCGAATACCGCCAGCACGTGTGCTCCTGCCCAATCCTAATTTTCAAATCAAGAAACTGAATGCAGCCATCTTTCGGGACCTCAAAGGTAAATTTCAAACCCCGTCCTTTCTCATTAAACAATTTTCAGCACATTGACCCTGGACCTGACACAGTTGTCCATTTCAACAAACACCAGATAATCATCAACGTATCTCATTGTCTTAAGCGCTAAACTTTCTAAGCCTCCCTCAAGGTCTCGATCTATCCTCCCCAAGTATACCTCACTCAGTTTAGGGGCAACACGGGAACCTATGCACACACCCGATTTCTGCCTATACACACCACCTTTCCATTCAAGGGCATGCAAGCTGTTCACAAGAACCTCAAGCAGGTCGAAGAAAAACCAAAGGAGGTGAAGAAAAAGGCCGTCGCCTTACTGGAACAACTGAGGCTTGAAGGGTTGGCTGCGGCGGTGCGAGGTGCGAAAGGCAATTTGCTGAACCTTTTCTTCACCGTCAAAACACACAAGGAGGGCCATCCCTTTAGGGTGGTTGTTTCAGAACGCGGAACTTGGCAATGTTTGGTATCAGCATTTCTGCAAAAGCACCTATCATCTCTAAAGGTGCAGGATCCTTTTCGGGTGAAGAATTCCGAGGAAGTCGTTCAGTTCCTGAGGACGGTACCCCCCGGGCCTATGTCAGTGTTTAGCATAGATGTAGAGGACCTTTTTTACTCGTTGGAGCATGAAACCTTGATGAAAAGTGTGAGAGACTGCATACAGGACCACAACGACGCCCTACAGTTCCAAAATGAGTGCGGAGTTTCTGTTGCGTCCTTCTTGGAACTGTTGTCGATGTATCTTCGCTCGACTTTGGTAGAATGGAAAGGTGGTGTGTATAGGCAGAAATCGGGTGTGTGCATAGGTTCCCGTGTTGCCCCTAAACTGAGTGAGGTATACTTGGGGAGGATAGATCGAGACCTTGAGGGAGGCTTAGAAAGTTTAGCGCTTAAGACAATGAGATACGTTGATGATTATCTGGTGTTTGTTGAAATGGACAACTGTGTCAGGTCCAGGGTCAATGTGCTGAAAATGTTTAATGAGAAAGGACGGGGTTTGAAATTTACCTTTGAGGTCCCGAAAGATGGCTGCATTCAGTTTCTTGATTTGAAAATTAGGATTGGGCAGGAGCACACGTGCTGGCGGTATTCGCCGAGGTCGATTAAGCCCATTCTTGATTTTCATTCCTGTAACTCAAAGCTGGTCAAGAATGGTGTCGCCACTTCGTGTCTCGAATCTGCTTTGTGCAAATCGTGCCCGCATCAGATGTCGGAGGCTTTTCATGACCAGCTTACTAGGCTTAGGTTATCGAACTTCCCAGAAGGAAGGCTGGGTCTTCTAAGTGAAAGATTATTGAAGAAACTAAAACGGGAAGGTAATGACAGAGCGGGCATAGATAAACGTTTGCCTTACACGTGCATTCCTTATCTTCATGCCTTCTCCCACCGCATGAAAAAGGTGGGACATAGATTCGGTGTTAATGTCGTTTTTTCGTCCAGGAATAAGTTGGGCCGAGTGTGCGCAATGGTGGATAGGAAAGCTGAAGGAAAAGAAAAAAAGTGGTATGTTTGTGTGGTCAAACACCGGGAAACGTTTGTAGAGTGTGGAATTGGTGCGGTGTATCTTATCCCCTTATCATGTGGTAGGTGCTATATTGGGCAAACTGGAAGATGTTTGAACAACCGACTAATGGATCACAGGGCATCGCTGAAGGCTCACCCTTCGTCGAATCTGTGCCTACATTGCAGGGATTGCAAGTGTCCCCCTTTTTTTCACGAAACAAGGGTGTTGTCACGGCACAGGGATAGGACAGCGAGAGAAGTTGCGGAGGCTTTTTATATACACAAGTATGGCGACACGTGTGTTGCGAGGCCTTCGGTGACTTTGCACCAACTAGAGATTGATTATCTCACTGCCAACTTCTAATCTTTCACGTCATGTTTTTCTTTAGGTATATAAGTGTTTTCTTTCAATAAACTGTCAGTTGCTAGTCTGCGCTTGTGTGTGTGCCTTCTCTGTTTCTTGTCGATTTTTCGCGCAGTTTTGTAGTGATGATTTACCAACTCGCCCAGCGTTCAGTACTCTTAAGTTATATTACTAGTTGTATGGGCTCTTTTCCATGTGTTACTTTTCCCATTTCTAACCCGGCAGTTTTGGTGGCACTGTATGCAGTGTGTGTGTGTCGAGCAAGAACCGCCTCGTGGTTCATCAGAGTGGGGGCGTGCCCTGAAGATGTCCAGAAGTTGTGCGGTTGGATTGAACCTTCGCCAGGCCATGCTAAGCGCATTTGCAAGATACTAAAATCCGAGTGGTGGAGACAGGCAAGGCTGTATGAAGACTGTCTTAAGACAACCTGCGGTGTTGTGGCAGGTAGGGCTGTGTCTGCTAGATACAGGGAATGGTGCGCCACCAGGTTTCGTATCACGGAATTCCTTTGGAACACGTTGCGGCCCATGCTCCCGAAGAAGAAAAAGAAGGAAGCACGGGAACCCTCTGCCAAAGTCATCTCTCTGGATGGCATCGTTTTGCCGGAAGCTCATCTGAAGACTCTAGGACTGGGACCAAAATTCTGCTTCGAGCCAACCCTTGGATTTCCAGAAATCTTGGCGGTGGCACGTTCCGTTGCTGAACGGGTGCCTGAAGGTGAAAGGGGAAGGTGCGTGGCCGAAGGAGCTGGTGTGGTGACTACGCTCAGTGGAAGCACTGGAAGGAAGTGCAAGTTGAATTCCTTGGTGGATTACATGGGTTCAAGCAGCATCAGGCCATTAGTAGCTGACAAGGAGGGGAGTTTCGTCCTCATGTATGAGAGGACTTTTTCTGAGAAGGGCATGCAAGCTGTTCACAAGAACCTCAAGCAGGTTGAAGAAAAACCAAAGGAGGTGAAGAAAAAGGCCGTCGCCTTACTGGAACAACTGAGGCTTGAAGGGTTGGCTGCGGCGGTGCGAGGTGCGAAAGGCAATTTGCTGAACCTTTTCTTCACCGTCAAAACACACAAGGAGGGCCATCCCTGTAGGGTGGTTGTTTCAGAACGCGGAACTTGGCAATGTTTGGTATCAGCATTTCTGCAAAAGCACCTATCATCTCTAAAGGTGCAGGATCCTTTTCGGGTGAAGAATTCCGAGGAAGTCGTTCAGTTCCTGAGGACGGTACCCCCCGGGCCTATGTCAGTGTTTAGCATAGATGTAGAGGACCTTTTTTACTCGTTGGAGCATGAAACCTTGATGAAAAGTGTGAGAGACTGCATACAGGACCACAACGACGCCCTACAGTTCCAAAATGAGTGCGGAGTTTCTGTTGCGTCCTTCTTGGAACTGTTGTCGATGTATCTTCGCTCGACTTTGGTAGAATGGAAAGGTGGTGTGTATAGGCAGAAATCGGGTGTGTGCATAGGTTCCCGTGTTGCCCCTAAACTGAGTGAGGTATACTTGGGGAGGATAGATCGAGACCTTGAGGGAGGCTTAGAAAGTTTAGCGCTTAAGACAATGAGATACGTTGATGATTATCTGGTGTTTGTTGAAATGGACAACTGTGTCAGGTCCAGGGTCAATGTGCTGAAAATGTTTAATGAGAAAGGACGGGGTTTGAAATTTACCTTTGAGGTCCCGAAAGATGGCTGCATTCAGTTTCTTGATTTGAAAATTAGGATTGGGCAGGAGCACACGTGCTGGCGGTATTCGCCGAGGTCGATTAAGCCCATTCTTGATTTTCATTCCTGTAACTCAAAGCTGGTCAAGAATGGTGTCGCCACTTCGTGTCTCGAATCTGCTTTGTGCAAATCGTGCCCGCATCAGATGTCGGAGGCTTTTCATGACCAGCTTACTAGGCTTAGGTTATCGAACTTCCCAGAAGGAAGGCTGGGTCTTCTAAGTGAAAGATTATTGAAGAAACTAAAACGGGAAGGTAATGACAGAGCGGGCATAGATAAACGTTTGCCTTACACGTGCATTCCTTATCTTCATGCCTTCTCCCACCGCATGAAAAAGGTGGGACATAGATTCGGTGTTAATGTCGTTTTTTCGTCCAGGAATAAGTTGGGCCGAGTGTGCGCAATGGTGGATAGGAAAGCTGAAGGAAAAGGAAAAAAAGTGGTATGTTTGTGTGGTCAAACACCGGGAAACGTTTGTAGAGTGTGGAATTGGTGCGGTGTATCTTATCCCCTTATCATGTGGTAGGTGCTATATTGGGCAAACTGGAAGATGTTTGAACAACCGACTAATGGATCACAGGGCATCGCTGAAGGCTCACCCTTCGTCGAATCTGTGCCTACATTGCAGGGATTGCAAGTGTTCCCCTTTATTTCACGAAACAAGGGTGTTGTCACGGCACAGGGATAGGACAGCGAGAGAAGTTGCGGAGGCTTTTTATATACACAAGTATGGCGACACGTGTGTTGCGAGGCCTTCGGTGACTTTGCACCAACTAGAGATTGATTATCTCACTGCCAACTTCTAATCTTTCACGTCATGTTTTTCTTTAGGTATATAAGTGTTTTCTTTCAATAAACTGTCAGTTGCTAGTCTGCGCTTGTGTGTGTGCCTTCTCTGTTTCTTGTCGATTTTTCGCGCAGTTTTGTAGTGTATTTAGGTTGCCAAGAACCAGATAAAGGTCAGGTAGTTTGTCTAATAATGACTGCAATTGACGCTTTTCAAGCCGGTGGTGGGGAGGTATGTTCAGAGAACAGACAGGGAAGAATTTGTTTATAAGAGCTGCTCGTATAACCACCGCCTCAAGGGATCTCTGGAGTGGTAAATGTGTACATACTACTCTTTGATTAACTATAATGACCACGTCACCAGGGGACCCCACAACATCATTTCGATCCTTTTTGAATATTACGTAAGCACGTAAATTTTTTATGTGGGTACTTCAAGTGTGTTTTTTGTACACACAGCACTTTCGGTGAGTGTTTGTGTAAGTGCTTCTGGACATCGTCGAAGTTTTTAAGCAGCCTTCTGACGTTCCAGTGTGTAATTTGTGTTTTTAAATAGGATGTAAAGTAGTGCTGTGCGTATGCTAAGGGAGTGACTTGTTTAAGCTGAAAATTTGAACTCAAGTAACAGGGCTGTCATCCGGCCCTGTTATCATAGTTCTCTTGGCACACTCCAAAGAGCCGCGAAGAGCCAGGGGTGCCGCCGTGTCCATTGGCTCCTTGGAGGCACTGGCTGCCCACACGTGTGAGCTGGTTGTTTGAAGTTTAGGTCTCGCCTTGTGAGGTGAGGCCTTGAGACCTGAGGACACAGGATTTTCCGGTCACTATTTGCTAGTAGGCGGAGTATACTCAAACACTGCCGCTTCGAGGGCTGGCGCCAGAGCCAATGGCTCGCTCGGTGCAGGACGAAGAAATGACATGGGCTGGCGTGACGTTGCCCCCTAACGCGCCGCATCAGCATACGTGGGGAAATAAAATGGCGATACTTCTCTTCTGGTTCCTTTGAGTTTGATGTTCTCATTTACCTTCAATGTGATGACCTCTTTTCTTTTTTCCAGAATGAACACGACCGTGAGTGTGCGTCATGATTTCCGCCACAGTTCACATAGCGCACCAGTTCTTCGGAGCTGTCAGACGCGTGGCCCGAGACTACCCATAGAACACAACTCTTCCGGCCAAGACATCTTTGTGAGTCATGGCCATATCTCTGACATTAGAAGGAAAGGAGGGGGGGTTAAAAATATATGGCCTCACGGAAGCATTTGTATATCCGGTTTGAATGGCTTCCGGCAGATCGCTCGAAGCAAAGGCCAGTATTAGGTGTTTAGTTGTTGTTTTCTTATTTTCTCTTCTTATCTCAATCCGATGTACGTTGTTCACGCTGTAGCTCTTCAATCCTTGCAGAAGTTCAGTTTCGGTGATGTCAAGTAAATGTGCGCCTGGCACTACACCGCGAACTGAGTGCATACACCTGTGCTGTGTAATACTGATTGGTGTGTCATGAAATGCTGTAAGAGTGTTCAGCTTCTCAAATTAGTCTTTCTCTTGTATCTCAAGGAGCCAATTTTCGCTTGCTATTTTGGTAACCTTGTACCTGGCACCGACAGTTTCTGTTATATATCTAGAAACTACGAAGGGGCATGTAATTCTGGCTTGGTTTTTCTTTTTCTAACAGTGTACAACATTAAAATGAGAGAATAGTGGTGTTGGCCGGTTGAAAAAATTGCAGTTTTTGGTGCGTACCCACTTTGACGAGGCACGATGCCTAAGCAAGGGAAATGCTTTATGCATGCTAATTGTATGTTGTTCAGCAGCGTTGGCGGCCCCCCACCACAAAGCCCAATGAGGGGACGATGCAAGTTTGCGGATGCTGAAAGCTTGCACACGTCAGCCATACAACACAGCCATAACCCAATGCATCTAGACTAAGGTAGGCTGTTTGGCCCCGCCGCGGTGGTCTAGTGGCTAAGGTACTCGGCTGCTGACCCGCAGGTCGCGGGATTGAATGCCGGCTGCGGCGGCTGCATTTATGATGGAGGCGGAAATGTTCTAGGCCTGAGTGCCCAGATTCGGGTGCACGTTAAAGAACCCCGGGTGGTCGAAATTTCCGGAGCCCTCCACTACGACGTCCCCCATAATGATATGGTGGTTTTGGGACCTTAACATTACATAGCAATCAAGGTGGGCTATTTGCACAGGATTAGCCCTTCCAGGAAAATTCGAAGTCAACAGCAGAGAGAAGTAGACAGGAAATAGAAAAAAATGAGAAAGACGAAGATATATATATATATATATATATATATATATATATATATATATATATATATATATATATATATATATATATATATATATTTATATCAACTTTTTTTATTAGAAATTTATTTTTGATGCAGAACTTCTCTTATGCCTTAACAAAATCTACGCGATCGTCAAGAAGAGACGTGGTAGTAAGTGACAAAACACGGCCAAGGTTATACGCCAAATTATCCAAGATAGATGTATCATGAACTTCGTTAAAATAGCGAAATGTAGAGTAGCTGACACGTTTGTGCGACATAGGACAATTAATGTGCACAAGGACTGCGTCATGGTCAGAAATTTCTTCAAATGAATCCTATTTAAAGCCTAAGTTAGCAAGAATGTCACTGATAAACACTAGGTCAAGTATAGAGTTTAGTCGCATAATCTTATCAACCAATCGTATCAGGTTATACGACGAAGAAAATGAAAATATTATCCTACACATAGGTGAATTAGTGGTGAAATATGTAAGGGAAGGCTAATAATAGGCTAATGATAGCCGGGAACACTGAAGTTTTCCAAATTAATTCTGAGCTGTCGAGACTTTGCACATGAATTAACTGAGAAATATCACCGAAGAAGCTACTGAAGCTATCCCGAGGGCGATAAAGCCTACAAATTGCTGATTTCTGTTTATGCGCTGGTAGCTTACACCAGATGAATTCTACGTTAGGAGGACCTGACAAAATCCTGAAGTTGAATTCAGTGCGCAAAAATAAAGCCAGGCTTTCCCCTTCCTTGCCCTGGCAGTCACGCAGGATAGCAACGTAACCAGGAGGAGGGAATTGTGTATCATGAATAGCCTCGTGAAGTCATCTTTCAATGATGCATACAAGAGGGCAAGGTGAACACACTAGTGAAACAAAATGTGTAAATCTTTAGTTATGCTTCTGGCATTAACATTCTAAAGTGCTAATTTCGAAAAAAACTGAATGGCAGTGTCAACCTAATGAAGGTGATGCATTTGAGAATTGGGTGCTACACTAAGAACCAGAAGTTCGAGCTAAGCTATTCGTGACGCTGTCTCTGTGTTAGCAATTATTATCATTGAACAAGTTATCAAATCTTATCTTAATGTTAGAGCCATTGTTACTTTCTTCTACAAAAGAATTCCAACGTTTGTTGCGTACTGTGCGCACCCTAGGTGAAAAATTTTCAGAGAGCTTTTGACCGGACTGTTTTAGCCCATGCGCGTTTTTCAGCCTCACTAGCTTATCACTGAAGTCAAGCAACCTGACAGCTGCCCGCTCTGCTACCACTGCGGCGCGGCCGGGAACACCTACAGCCATTGCAAATACCGACAGATGAGTCTACGGGGCTTCGACATCAACGCGCCTCGCTCACAACGGGGTGAACGACCGCACGACATTGCCGACTAACTCGCAAGAGCGTCGTCAATACCCCGACGACCTTATCGTTCACCGTCGCCAGGCCACTATGCCTCACCTCAGCGCGGGCAGCACAGCGACCTTGTTCGGGGCTGATCTCCGAGTCCTTACACGGAAAACTAAGGTCAGCAACTGATGGAAGTGCGGTTGTAGTACGACGAACTACCGAAAATCCTCTGCCACCAACGACGACGACGCCACCGCAAAATCAAAACATCCGCCACACGAAAAAAAAGGGTCTTGACGTCCAACTTTCGCCGCCAGCAGAAGACATCACTACGAAACGTGAAAGCAGCGGAACAAATAGGCATAGCCGTGACCCGACGCCACGACCCAACCGCAACGCATGATGAACCACCGACCTCGACGTAATACTCGATGACCACCTCGTCACTGCTCTCAACGATACTGGAGCCAACTATTCCATCGTCAGTGGGTCTTCCGCGACGAAGTTGAAAAAATGTGACGACTGCATGGCTAGGCCCCAAATTGCAGACCACTGGAGGACATTTATTAATGACGACTGGAGTCTGCACAGCAAGAATCACCATCAATAACTAGACTTATTTTGCAAGCTTTGTAATCTTAAAAAATTTCTCCAGGGATGTGATACTTAGAATCGACTTTCCAAGTCAACGCGGCGCTATCATTGACCTGATGTCTGAGTCAATCACACTAACCTCAAAAAACACGCTTCCCACCCCTACAACGCCAAGGAATCACGAATTGCGTTTGCTAGAAGAGCAGGTCACCGTGTCTCCTTTCTACAGCGTCGTAGTTGACATTGGAACCGACAAAAGCGAAAGCTTTGAAGGCATTGTCGAAGGCGTTCAACACCTTCTTCTGAACCGTCCGATTTGCGTCGCAAGAGGCATAGCTGAGCTGCGTGACTACAAAGCAAAGGTGGGGCTGTCAAACTACAGTCACGAATATAGGCACCTCAGCCGTGGTGCAAAGGTCGCCCACATAAATGAATTCGTGGAGGCCAGTAATTCATTCGTCCTCTTTGATGCTGCCAATGCTACTTCTACGGAATAAGGTGCCGAACCAAATTTCGATGTCCACCCGAACCTTTCAAAGTGCAAGCGAGACTAACTCAAGTCCATGCTCTTGCAATTCAAGGACTCCTGCTCGTCAGCATCGCGAATTCAACAAACACCAGTCGCGAAACATCGCACCATAACATAAGAAAGTGCCTGACCAGTTCGACAAAGCTCGTACCGAGTCTCAACGAGCGAACGCGACGCCGCGAAGAAACAAGTCGACGAAATGCTACAGGACGACCTCATTCAGCCAACCGAGAGTCCGTGGGCGTCCCATGTGGTATTAGTGAAGAAGAAGAATGGGACCCAACGTTTTTGCGTCAATTACCGCCGCCTGAACGAAATCAAAAAGAAGGAAGTTTACCTTCTCCCACGTATAGATGACGCACTGGACCGTCTCCACAATGCGAAGTACTTTTCTTCGATTGACCTCAAAACGGCCGATTGGCAAAGTGAGGTTGACAAGAGAGATCGAGAAAAACGGCCTTTATCGCACCAGACGGCCTCTTCGAGTTTAAGGTCATGCCATTTGGTCATTGCTCGGCACCTGCAACGTTCCAGCGCGTTATGAACATCGTGCTGGCTGGATTGAAATGACAGACTCTCCTCGTGTACTTGGATGACGTCGTCATGTTTGCCTCCAGGTTCGACGAGCATCTTCAGCGTCTTGAAGCGATACTTCAAGATATCAACATCTCTGGACTAATACTGAAGCCAGAAATGGGCCGCTTCGCGTACAAGGAGCTGTCGTTTCTGGGACACGTAATAAGCATGTCTGGAATCTATCCGGACCCGCAAAAAACATCCCCCATCACTTATTTCCCACAGCTCACTGACAAGAAGATTGTACGCTAATTCTTTGCCCCGCCATGGTGGTCTAGTGGCTAAGGTACTCGGCTGCTGACCCGCAGGTCGCGGGTTCGAATCCCGGCTGTGACGGCTGCATTTCCGATGGAGGCGGAAATGTTGTAGGCCCGTGTGCTCAGATTTGGGTGCACGTTAAAGAACCCCAGGCGGTCGACATCTCCTGGAGCCCTCCACTACGGCGTCTCTCATAATCAAATTGTGGCTTTGGGACCTTAAACCGCACAAATCAATCAATGTACACCGATTCCTTGGATTTTGCGGCTATTACAGGCGTTTCGTCAAACGTTTTTCACAAATCGCCGAGCCGCTAACTCACCTCACTAAAAGCAATGTCGAATTCAGTTGGGAAGCAACACAACAGTAAGCATTTCAGGCACTTAAACGATGCCTCCAAACACCATCGATACTTGCCGCATTTCGACGAATATACTGAAATAGAAGTACACACTGACGCAAGCAGCGTAGGACTCGGCGCTATCCTTGTGCAAAGACTGGCGGTGTGTAAAAGTTCATCAGTTATGCTAGCTGGTCGCTACCCAAGGCCAAGGCTAACTATTCCACAACAGAAAAGTAGTACCTTACCACCATCTGGGCAGCGTCAAAGTTTCGCCGCTACCTCTACGGCAGGCCTTTCAAAGCTGTGAGCGACCACCACGCCTTGTATTGGCTAGCTAACTTGAAAGACCTTTCGCGTCGCCTCGCACGATGGAGCCTCAAACTTCAAGAATTCGACGTGACCGTGGTTTACTAGTCTGAAAGAACACACTCTGACGCCGACTGTTTGTCTCGTGCCCCCATCGAACCAACGCTGATAGGCAGCTTGGATGAGGACCACTTCTTAGGAAGAATAACTGCTGACGACTTAACTGAGCAACAGCGAGTTGACCCGGGACTTAGAAGCCTTGTGGACTACCTCGAGGGTAGCAGCACAGCTCTTTCAAATGTTTCCAAGAGAGGACTGGGGTCATTCTCCTTGCGAAACCGAGTTCTCTTAAAGAACTTCTCGCCTCTTCGAGCCGACCACCTTCTTGTGGTTCCTTCAGCAGTGAGACCAGAAGTACTCGAGGCCCTACACGACGACCCGACGGCTGGACACCTCGGTGTTTCCCGTACGATCGCAAGAATACAAGAGAAGCACTATTGGCGACGACCTCCCGCTGTCGTTACTCGCTACATCAGGACCTGCTACGACTGTCAGCGACAAAAGATAACGCTGACTAGGCCAGCCGGACTTCTACAGCTCATCGAGCCCCCTCGCCGGTCATTCCTGCAACTCGGCATGTGCTTACTGTGCCGTTCCGAACGTCAAACTAGGGGAACAAATGTATCATCGTAGCTACTAACTACCTCAGACGCTACGCCGAAACAAAGGCACTCCCCAAAGGCAGTGCCTCTGAGGTAGCAATGTTCTTCGTCGAGAACATCATTCTGCGTCACGGAGCTGCACAGCTCCTCACTACTGATATAATCAGAGCCTTTGCGGCAGACCTAACTCAGGTGATCCTGAAGTACAGCCAGAGAAGTCACCGCCTCACCACCGCCTACCATTCACAGACCAACGGCCTCACCGAACGTCTTGATAATACCACCGCTGATATACTGGCTATGTACGTCGACGTCGACCAGAAGGCGTGGCATGAAATCCTTCCCTACGTGAGCTTCACGTACAATACGGCCGCCCAAGAAAGAACGCAGATGACGCCGCACAAGTTGATTTATGGAAGGAGGCCGGCAACGATGCTCGAAGCTATGCTTCCAAACATCGCTGACGAAGAGAACCTCGACGTTTTCACCTACCTTCAGCGCACAGAAGAAGCTCATCAACTCGCCCGCTTGCGCATCAAGAATCAGCAGGCGACCGGCAGCAGTCGTTACAATCTTCGACGAAGCTTCGTTGAGTACAAGCCCGGGGACCGTGTCTGTGTATGGGCGCCGATACGCCGACGTGGGCTCAGTGAAAAACTTCTGCGATGGTACTTAGGACCATACAGAGCAGTTCGACGTCTCGGCCCACTCAACTAAGAGGTGTTTCCCGACGGCATTACGAACTCAACGGCGCCGTGCTCGACTTGAAGTCGTTCATGTCATGCGTCTCAAGCCATTCTATGCGCGAACCTGAGGACTGTATTTTGTTGTTATTGCTGTACCTATTGCTCATTGTAGTTATTATTGTACCTTCGTTTTTTTGTTAAAGCATCAGAACGATGCCTTTTTCAGAGGGGGGCAATGCCACGTTCCTTTCCTCAAGTTTTGTTATCATCCTTTTATATTAAGCTCAGCGCTAACCACGCCTATGATGTTTGAGAAGCTTCGATGCTTTAGTGAATTGTTTTGTTAAGAATACACGCCCACTTCGGGAACGTTACAGATTATTCGGGAACCTCCGTCGCCGCTAGGGATAAGAAAGAAATAGTAGGTACAAATATTTGGGTGTATTATTGTCACACGATTGTTCTTGGAATGCAAATGTGGATTATGTGGTTGCTAAGGCGCCGTGGCACTTACTATACTCAAAGGAACTTGAGATGTGCAGACTGTCAGCTTAGGAACACGGCTTACCTCACTTGTATTCGACCAATGTTAGAATATGCTTGTACTCTTTGGGACCCATCACAAGTATGCTTGATTAATAAATGAGAAAAAATTCAAAACAGAGCCGCCAGGTTCGTTCTGAGTCGGTATGGAAGAAATCACAGTTGTAGCGAAATGAAAAAGAAAAGGTTAAACTGGGAGTCTTTTTCATCACTACGTAAAAAACTACGTTTGAAGTGGTTATATCGGATATTTCATTTTAAAACTGGCATTGAGAGAGACACTTACCTAAAACAGCCAGAGTACTCATCTGAGCGTATGGATCGTATACAAAAAATAAAATAAGGCCATACCGGGCCAGGATGAACCCGTACGCGAATTCACTTTTCGTTAAAACCATCAACGAGTGGAATCGTTTGCTGTGTGAGCAAGTGTCTAGTAACAATGAAGAGGTGTTTTTTTCATGTTTGTAACCCCCTGCAGTAACGGCTCCAGGCAAAGTGTGGCTGTGTAAAAATAAAGAATAAAAAAACAAAATAAAGAGCAAATAGCACTGTGAATGCTGATTTACTATTCTAAAATTATTAACATTATTGCGGTAATGTGTATCAAGCAAGTGTGTTTGCAGCAGTTACCCTATGAGTGTTTCGAAAAGGCTGTCAAAGGCCGCTCTTCTAGCTTCCGCTTTGACTGTGCTGCACCTTCCACGCAGGCCTGGCGTTTTTATTTGTGTGTGTGTGCGTGTGTGTGTGTGTGTGTGTGTGTGTGTGTGTGCTCCCTTCTTTAGATGTCGCTATCTTTTAATCCCTCATTATCCTTCCCGCATTGTAGGATATGAAACCGGAAGCGCATAAGGTTAACATTCTTGGCGTCACATGGATGATGTTATGCTATGTAGAGTGCATGCTGAGGACTTTTAAGTATGCGCTAATTGCGCGAGCTCATCGCAAATACGATATCATATCATGCTCGAAATTCGGCCCCTCTATCCTTATACACAGAAATTACCGGGCAGAAACAACACCGCTCAAATTGCGTAAGGTGGCGCATCAGGTGAGATTTATGGTTCAACGTATTTCCAACAAGCCTGAGGGATTACGTTGCAAAGATGCCTTGCGGCTGGCTCACGCGTTCGTAACCAGCCGTGTTCTATATTCGGTTCCGCATCTCCATCTGCATAAGTTTAACGAGAAGGCACTAGAAGCCACTCACCACAAAATGTGTAAGCGTGCCCTCGACCTTCCGGTAAACAGCTCCTACCAATGCCTTTTGGGCCTGGGTATAGTGAATATCTGCAAGGAGCTACGACAGGCGCACTTCACAAACCAATATACAAGGCGCCCGTCTTGTCACCACTTCCTTGCCTGACGCAGATGAATCACTCATTACGCACGGAAAAGCACTACGTATTTCGGAAGTTTGGAAATACTACAGTCATGTGCGCCCTCTTGCGGCTGATATGACCCGAGACGACCATAGTGACCGACGCCCCGCGCTGGCGGAAGCTTTAGCTCACCACTACGGTCACAAAGTCGGAGTATTCTGCGTGGACGTCTCCGGCCATCACTACGGAGGTCGGTGAATGGCCGCGGTCGTTCACCAAAACACTGCAGTAAACGGACTCACCTTCCGTGCACAAAACACAACGCACGCGGAGGAGATCGCCATCGCGCTAGCAGCCCCAGATCTAGATTATCACCGACTCCAAAGGTGCCTGCCGCAATATCAAATAGGGCTACATTCTCTACTTAGAGGACCAAATTTTTCCTGTACGTCACTCACAGAAGTAAATGTTTTATCATCATCATCATCATCATCTTCATTATCATTGTCATCATCATCATCATCACGACGCTGATCTGCGCTCGCCCAGCGGGCCCTACACATCTGTATACAGTATATTCTCATAGAATCGAAGTGAAAGCAGATTAAACAATTAAACAAATTAAAACTGACTGAAACACAATAAAAACTAGAAAAAAGCTATTGTAGCAGTTCAACTTGCTTCGCAGCAGCAAAGCTAAGCTATTGGCTCGTAGCTAAGTCAGTGGTAATGCTACACAGACAGACAGACAGACAGACAGACAGACAGACAGACAGACAGACAGACAGACAGACTTTATCAGTAAGTGTTTTTGGACCTCCCAGAGTCCCTGGACCACCGCGCGGTCCCGCATCACGTCTACACGGTCAGGCCTCTTGCCCCGATGACATCGGCTGCCCTAGTCACTGTAGCAAGCTGCATTGCCGAGTCCTTAGAGAGAGCAGGACCTCCCAGTCCTCCCAGCTTGAGTTGGCAGGATGTCCCTGCGGGAGAAGACCAGCAGGGAAGCCGAATAGAATGTGAGAATTGATGACGTGAGGTTCACCGCAGAGGTAACATTCCCGGGAAGTGTCATAGTAGTGGGACAGCAGCTGAGGAGAAGAAAGAGTGCGAGTATGGACACGTCTCCATAAGATTTGTTGGGAGTGTGTAATAGAGGGATTTTGAGGAGAGTAGATCCGGCGGTTCAAACTGGGTATTTGCGTGAGCTCTGCGAAATTGTGCGGATGCTCTTTCGGGAAGCCCGAATCGCGGCTGTCCTGAGCCCCGCAAATCAACTCTCGGGCCAATGTATCGGTAGTGTCATCTCCGGGGTTCTCTGCATGAGCCGGTACCCACTGGAGCTCTACCATTCCCGGTAAATATTGTGTAGGGGTGTTCAATGACTGCCAAGTAGAGGGGTATATCCTGCCCCTGGCATAGTTGAACGGAGAAGTTTTTGAATCAGTGAAGACGTACTGTGCACCGGATTGTGCAAGGGCTAAGGTGATGGCGGTCTCCTTTGCTTCCTCAGCTGTAGGGTCTAAGGGGAGGCTGTGAATCAGGGAAGGGGTAGCGTAGTATGTAGGTAACTGCCATAGGTTCCTATGCTGTACAGCGGCGTCTACTGAAATGGCATCATCAGCTTGTCCGTAGCTCTTGTGAAGGACTTTTGCGCAAGCTACGTGGCGAGCTGAGGGTGGACCTTGCGATGAAAACGTTCAATGACTGATTGATTTGTGGGGTTTAACGTCCCAAAACCACCATATGATTATGAGAGACGCCGTAGTGGAGGGCTCCGGAAATTTCTACCACCTGGGGTTTTTTAACGTGCACCCAAATCTGAGTACACGGGCCTACAACATTTCCACTTCCATCGGAAATGCAGCTGTCACAGCCAGGATTTGATCCCGCGACCTGCGGGTTAGCAGCCGAGTACCTTAGCCACAAGACCACCGTGGCAGGGCGAGCCAAAGGTTTGACTATTATAGAGGCATGGATGTGTCTTGGAATGGTCAGGCAGGTTGGTTGATTTAGCGGGTATGTTCATGTGAAGAGAAGCGAGAATATGGCAGCCAGAGGCGCTAGTGGTAAGTCCTAAATACTGTGCCTGAAGGTGTGCCTCAACTAGCTCAGAAAGGGTGTTGTGCATGCCCAGTTCCACAAGTTTGGCTGTGCTTGTGCTACAAAGAAGGCTAAGGGCGGCTTTATTTGCAAGGCGGATCATGGCATTCACGCGTTCAGTTTCTGTGCGGTTCAGATTAAGATATAGGATGGCGTATAGAATGCGGCTAAGTGTAAAAGCATGTACAACTTTCATGTTGTCCGCTTGGTTTAAACCCTTGTGCATAGAAAATACGCGGCGTAAAAGTGGCAATACCGATTGCGTAGAGACCTTAAGTGTTTTGAGGGCGAGGTCATTCCGTCCGGAATCCTGCAAGTAAAGGACAAGGATTCGCAGTGTGGAATTGAGGTGGATAGCGATTCCTCGTAATGTGATTTCAATGGGCGAATTAGCGGCTGATTTTGGTACCTTAAGAAGCAGGAAGGATTTAGAAGGGGAGCATTCGAGCGCAATAGATGACGTGTGAGCTGAGATGGTGTCGGCTGCTAAATGAAGAGTTCCGTCTATTTGCTCGTTAAAACCATAGGTAGTCTATGTCGTTATATCATCCGCGTAGAAGGTGTGATTTAGGTGTGGGATGAGATTTAGTTAGAGGGATAAGGGAATGAGAGCAATATTAAAGAAGAAGGGGGAGAGGACCGCGCCTTGAGGAGTTCCGACCTCAGGTTATCAATGTTCAAGGAGGCAGTGCGCTCACAGAGAAAGGCGCGAACATAGTTATAAGTTCTGTGGCCTACTTGTAGCGCCTGCAAATTCCTGAAGATGGCATCGTGTCGAATTCTATCGAATGCCTTAGTGAGGTCTACCGGCAGGATAGCTTTAGTAAGGTGGGGAATGGTATCGTCAAGCACGTCGTGAGTAATTTGGAGCAGGGCGCCCTGCGCAGAAAGATGCGCACAAAATGCTAACACACTGTGAGGGAAAAGTTGGTTTTATTCTATGTACATCGTCAGCATAGCAAGGAGTATGTGCTCGAAGACCTTGGCAAGACAGGATAATAATGAAATTGGACGAATATTGTCGATAATGATGGGTTTGCGAGGTTTAAGGATAAATATGGTTTTCACGAGTTCCCATGAGGCAGGGAGGATAGCAGCGTCCCAACATTCAATAAAGTAGTTCACTATGTCAGATATGGAAGCATCATCAAGATTTCAAATGGTAGCGTTAGTAATTTATTCTTTAACGAGTGCTGTATTACGTAGTTTAGTAAGGCTGCCCGAAATTCTGGTTCTGTAGTAAGGGCATCAAGCTGTGGACTCAGTGTGTTTGGTAGGACGACTAGGTGTGTTATAGGTGCATTTCACCTGTGTAAGGAAGACATCGGTGTCCCTGCCGATGGTTATGAGAGAGGCGGCGAATGCTAAGGCACGTCTGGTTTTTAGATTGCGTGGAGTCTAGCATGTGGCACTAAAGGTGGCAAGCGCGCGTTGGGGAGAGATTTCCACGGAGGTTACAAATCTGAGCCCAGTTAGCTTTGAAAAAGGTTGTGCTGTGCTGTTATATTGGCGCTTGAAGCTGGGCGAGATTGATTTTTAGTTCCCGGTTGTGCTTTAAAGTTTTCCGCTTTTGCGTAATGTTATTATGAGCTTTCAGGAGATGGGCGAGTTTACTGTCATAGCGGATATTTTCGGGGTTGTATATAGCGTTTGAGTATTCTGGCGACTGTCCTCCTCTAACCGCATAACCCAGGAGTCAATGTCGAAGGGGGCCTTTGTTGGCCGCGATTGCCTGAATTTGCGGAGCTAGTCCCACTTAGCCCACCTGACGGTAAATTTACGCCGAGGTCATTGATAACTGACTGTAATGCGCTGGTCCCTGGCCAACGTGATGTGCGTTCTTTCCCCGTCAAATCGGTGATATTTCTGCTAAGCATGAGGTCTGGACTAGTATCAGCTGTGACACTAATACCAATCAGAGTAGAGCGGCTGAATCTATTAAAAAGGATCAGATGGAGCATCAACGCTTCATTTCATAGGACTGTAACCCTCTGGTTGGTGCGTCGGTAACCCAAACCCACGTGGGCGTAATTAAAGTCACGCATGATTAGTAGGAGATCCAATGCTGCCAACTGTGTGGCGGGCATTAGAAGAGGATGAAGTAACTGAACAGGTTGTCATGGAAGAAGATAGCAGTTAAGAACAAAAAGGAAGGACCGTGCAGGCTTAGGGGGTGTGATTCAATGAAGGTGTGATCGACATAGAAAGTGATATCATGCTGCACGTAAGTTAAGGAGTTACCGACGTATGTTATCACGCGAGGAACATCTGTTGAGTCTGATAGAGTAACTGTATAGCCTGACAGTTGCCTGCGAACATTCGCATCTTGAATTGCAATAATATTTGGTGGTAACAAAGAATTAATAATGGTTTGCTGCAGAGAATCATGCTTTCACCGAAAGCCCCTGCAGTTCCTTTCGATAAATTGTAACGACTTACGGCCCGTTGGAGGAGCCATGTTGTAATTCGGAAGGGCAAAGCAGGGGTTTCGGAAGGGGGGGTGTTGGAGGAGAGGCTGCTGAGAGCCCAAATGTAAGGTGAGCTAAACGCTGTTCCCCTTGCTCGAGAGGACATTATCCATAATATGGGTAATGGTAGCTTCTATCATAATTTGACACTCTGCAGTGACTGGTGCCGTAATGCGCTCTGTGAACATGCTTCCTAAGTTTTCTGGGAGATCCTGAAGCTTTGTTTTCAAGTTCATGGGTTCAGCTGGGCTCTCACCAGGCCTCCTTTTTTTCTGAGGAGGCTAGTGAGAGGGGGTGGGCAAAGATTGGAGCGGTGACATTGGAAGGAGAGTTGGTGTGGAGGTAGGGATGGCTGCCCTGAACTGCTTTACTTCTCCCCGAAGAGGTTGCAGTTCTGTGTGCTGGGAGGTCGTTCCACCAGCTCCGACGGCCCAGGAGGACCACGCAGACGTAGATGGGTGGCTGTTGCCGAGTGGACGAAATTCCTCTTTGGTAAAGAACGTTCTTCTGAGGTAGGGGCTGTGTCGTTTTGTGGCAGGATTTCTCACCTAGAACAATCTAGTGCCTGTGAGGTGCTGGCCCCAACAGAAAATGCAGCTTGGGATACAAGAGGAAACAACTTGCCGGTCATGCTTGTCTTCACATCGGGAGCAGAGGCCACTCTTGGGTTGGGGGCATACGTCGTATTTGTGGCCAGGTCGGCGACCGTTTGTGCATGCATCGGGGCTTCCCTTGTGCTGGGTGCACCTATACCCTACACTCATGTGGCGTTTGGTGCGAAGTATTGGTAAGACGCAAAGGTAATCAATATGGAGAGGGTCCTACGCATTCCATGGGCAGCGATGTTATTAGCGTCTAAGTTACGGGTCTGAAGGTCCTTTAGCATTTGCTTTAGAGTTTCCTCCCCGTATGCTTGCGAGATGATGCCACGCACTGCATCGAGTGGCAGTGCTATGTATGTGGCGACACGGTAGCTGGTCTTTCGGAGAACCAATTCGTAGAGTTTGACGACGTGTAGGGCGGCTGTCTCGTGAGAGGTAGCGACCATGAAGGTGTTATTTGAAGGGCGTATCCGGAGGCGAAGCTCTGCAAGGTCCCTGCCAGCAGCGCTGACCTGAAGAGCTTGCATGAGTGGCTGCACCATGGCTCCTTTCAAGGCAAGTCCTCTTCTTGGTTCGAAAGCAACTCTTATGGTGCTGGGTGGGAGCAAAGGGAGTTGCTTACGTCGCAGCGCGATTGCCTGTGCCACATGCAGTTGCTATTGGCATGCGTAATAGCTCGGCTTGGAAGACGCAGGGGCAGCGTCGGCCGAAGCGCCGACAGGAGACGCGTTAGACTTAGCGGAAATCGAGAATGAATGAGGGAGTATAACCTGTGTTTGTGGGCTTGGCTGCTCACCCTTGTACGCGCGGGTTGTAGGAGTCAATTCACTGAGTTCATACGTTGCTGGGTCGCTGTCTTTACCTTCCGTTTGCACGTTCATAGCTGTCGCGTCTGGATGCTTCCGGTGAGAAGGCTGCCTCTGGCGAGGCGGAAACCGGTGCGGCGGTTGGTTGCTGAGAAGCAGACTTCATAACGTCGCTGCGATCCAGAAGATGTTTGTACTGAAGAATGCCCGCAACGTTGGCGAAACGCTTACATTTAATAAGTGTTTAACATATCAGTTGAGGGACTTGAGGGCTGTGGTCACACAAAAAGAAGGCGTTGTCCGGAGCAGGTGAAAGGCACGTGTTACTTCTCCGGTAATGCTCCAGTTGCACAGTGCACAGGACTTGAACCTTATCAGACTTTTTAGTGCTTTAGCCGTGTCAAGTTTTTAGTGCTATGTTCATAGTTGTTTTTTACACGCCGGGAAAGTTCGTTCACAGCAGCACGCGACTGCTACTGCCAGTATGCACATCAAACAACAATCATGTCTTTCATCACCGACAGCGTAGAATTTTGATCGTGAGCGTGACTTCAGTTCGCACAGCATATAGACAATTAAGTTGGCTGTTACTTAACTTATGAAAGAACGAAGCTTACCTCGACCTATCGGACACGGTAATGTCGCGGAGTTGGGAAATTCATATAACGTGAAGTCTGTAATCCTTTGCTCCACCACGTCAACGTAATTAACAAACTCTTCCAATTTAATTACGTCCACTTTTCGACGCAGCTGTCTCAAGGCAGAGTTTTTTCAAGCGGTGCGTGGCACTCAAAGTACTGCTAAAGAGCACAGCACGTGCACGGTAGCGAGCGGCCACGCGGTGGAAAGAAGGGGAAACGTGAGACGTAGATCCCCGATTGCCACTTTTCTGCCAGAGATGGTGCTACCTGTCTAAAGTTCCAGCACCACCAAGTGTTGCTTTCAGTCTCTATAGTCGTTACGGACACCGGTGGTGACAGTGACGGTCGACCACTACGGCGCGAGGCTCGGACCTTGTCTTGATCTCATAGCAGCTTTCACTGTAAAGATGTCTCAGCGTTGAAACTGACGAACGTGCTGCGTGCCGCAAAGCCCCACAACGAATTTTCTTTCAGAGGGTCACATGCATCTGACGCATCTTCATGCAAGGGAACACCATTCCAGAAGCATTATGGTGTGAGGTGTGCCTCACTCCATCTAGCTCGAGTTTGATATAGTACTTGTAAATTTAGAGGCATAGGTGTCTTGTTCTCCCTTCGGCCCTGTCGTAATACCGGTTGGTGTTGGCGGACATCTAACTCCCATTCCAAAGGTCATAACGGAGCATTCATTCTATTATAATACGATTGTAAGCAAACAAACGTTTCCATGCACGCAGGCACCTGATTTTCCAGAGTCAATTCCTGCTACAAAACAACAGGCTCGAATAATACTATTTGACGTTTTGCTTCAAGCATGCCAGGTGAACATGACTGTGAACACACGGGCCCTGGTTAATATTTGACCTTCCCATTACTAGATCGTGGTGGGCTGCGAGGCTGGTTGAAGGTTCGGCAATACTGCCCTGAGCCAAAACTTGTAGTCTGCACAGAGCTCACTTGGTAAACCTGTCTCACTGTTGATACCGAGGCCAACAAAAACACCAGGACTGCGGAGGAGGCACAGGACAGTCACAGTTAAAGCTAGAAGAGTGGCTTTTCAGAGCCTTTTCTAAACACTCATTTGGTAACTACTACAAGCACACTTGCTTGATACCCACTAGGGCATCATTAATAAACTTTTGGGTAGAATGCTGACATCCGCTATGCTACTTTCCGTCGTTCTTCAGAGAAGTTTCGTATCCGCTAAACACTTGCAAGTAATTTTGCGCCAATTGTTCATGCAGTGGCTGACGACAATGAGGAATTATGGCTGAAGTGGGTATGCGCCATAGCTATTAGGGTAACAAAGACAAGCTTTTCTAAACAAGTTGTCAAAGTTGGAAAAAGACACTTAGACATCAACGTTCTAGCTATGGCACCTGAATATTTCTTAAGCCAATTTTTATATTGGATTTGTATTTGACTGCAACACTTAGCCCGTATCTGAGCCAAGGCAAAGATGAAATGGTCGCGGAAGAGAGGTAGGGAGGCCAAGATTAGCACACACATGTAGTACAGATTGTGCGAAACGCGAGTACTCTCGACTGTTCTTATGGAAGATAATTAAAGGAACACCCCCTGCAAACGATCATGCGCGCGCCAATACTTATTAATGCTAATCTACAAAGCCATAGTGAGGGGTCACAGGTTGGAATTCTTCGTCGGGTGCTTCGGAATCGTTTTATGATATCTATTTGTATTGGTGGTCGCTTAGATAATTGCAGACGTATACATATCCGGGAAATGACGACGACGGCAACTGCGTAAATTCACTGGGAGTGTCCCAATGATTGCTATTGGAAGAAAGTATTGGCGTCTCTGGCACTACATTGCAAAAGCTTGAAACACTGAGAGCGGGTGATTCTGAAGACTCATCTGAAGGCTAATTTCAGGCCTTAGCTAAGTGATGCAAGTTGTTTGAAGGTTACCTCTAGGTGAGGGCTAGGCATAAGATAGTTGATTTCGGATTGTTTGTACGATTATTTTTCGCGCATAGATGCCGGACTTGAACCACAGACAGTCAATGACTCGAGACAGACGTCCGATCTGTTTGTTAGGCATACTGTGGCCTTTTCTATTTTTAGTGAAACAGTCGTAGGTTGCGCAATTTATGAACTTTATGTGGCACATAACTATATATAATGAACACGTAATTATAGACTACCAGACTAACTGTTGCCTTTTCCTACGAGCATCAATATATACTGTAAAAAAAGCGAATCACAAAGTACCGTTTGTGATAGCGAAGGATAAGAAGGTTTGGCGTGTTCTATTAGTTTTGTATTTTTGCGACACTAGTGAAAGAGAATACGCGTTGGCATTGGATAGCAAATTGAGTTCTCGTGTGCTGTTGTTCTTAAACACTCTGATTGATTAGGTCATTCTTAATAAATCGCTTAGCACCACCACATCTTTGACTTACGTTCTCATATCGCCCTCAGCGCCCTTTTTTCTGAACATTTATGGACGAGATAAGAAGTAGGGCTGAGCAGAGACACTAATAAAAGTATACCGGAATACACATATTGAAATGCACGTGGTGGAGTCCTAAAACAGAGATTTTGAATTACACTTGCCTGGGAAGTAACCCCATATTACGGCGATACATTTGCAGAAAATGATATAGTATTGTTGAATACAGATTTAGCCATATAGATACAAGAGTACTTTCTTTAAGGGCTGCTGATGCTCTGAAAGGACATTTATTTAGTGCGGCATATTACAACGAGTAATGATTCAGCACACTGGATGTTGTATCTCAAGCATATCGTTGGAATGCTCACGACCACCAGAGAATTCGGTAACATACGTGTAAGGTGCGTTTTGCAGTGAAGGTCACTGCAGAGAAGATCAGTGCTACACAATGTTGCTTCGGAGTCTGCACAAGACTCATGAAACAGAAGTCTCCCTACCGCTAAAGTGGGTCGCATGTTCGTCTTACAATAAATGCATACCGCCTTCAAGGCCGGAAAGCCCTGCGATATCCTTTCTATGGGTAGTCAGGTTTTGAACGTTGTGGCAAACTTTATTATGGTCATGCGGAGCATGCCCGAACACCCACCTGGCCACTACCAACTAGGTACTGCTAAATGTTACGGACGCTGAACTGGCCGCGAGAGACACACTGTCATCGTCAGGAGCCGACAACACATGATTGTTGGTTGATAGTTCTTCCTGGCGCCACCCACCACGAGGAATCGGCCATGAAACGGGCGGTACCTCCTCATTGAGATCAAATTGTTTTGCCTGCTGGGCTGTTTAGATAGAGATGTTTTTGGAAAGAACAGATTGGCAAACGGTGGATTAGAAATAAAACAACGCAGTCAATAAAAACAAATCCGAACAAGCTACTATGGTTATAAATAAAATGAATTTATGCCTTAGCTTAACATCCTATACGTTCTGTTTCCTTTTGAAAATCGCGCATGACACCTCGCAAATGTTGCTGTGGCTCAGTTTTTTTCAATTGCTCCAAAGGAAAGGACTACCAGAAGGGGCAAATTTAAAGCCACCTATGGAGAGGCTCTTCCGGCAGCCGTTTTCTTTGATTTGTAAATAACCTGCATGTTAAGAGCAAATAATGCAGATATTTACTCTCGTTGCAGAGGAGTCATAGGGAACACTCTGCCAGACCAGACATGCATTAGATAAACATTAGGGGGGGGGGGCATCGTAGACTCGTTATTGATATTTTCGCCTTTCCAGACGTGCACCATCAATTTTCTAGGGGCACTTAAGATGAAAAAAACCTGTTGTTGTCAAGCTAGACTTCTCCAAATTATCTGATATGACAAGTTTTTCAAAGCGTGCATGATGATAAATGTCAGCGTCAGCAATATAGAAATTATGAAACCATTATGTGTGCATCTTCATATGAATTGAGGATTAAATCTGTATGCCCTGGTATACACACCTAGTGATTACAACACATTTCTCCGCGATCTCGCTGTCGATGGTGTTGGGCGTGTTTGCCACATGTTCCATTCTGTGCAATAGGGAACCCTTTGCACCAGTAGATCTTCTTTTGTGCTTTTAAAACACGTGAGCTCATTTTTCCCATAAAAGTGATGAGGTACTCGTGTTCTGCGCAGTATCCCGATAGAAAAGCAACAGTTTCGCACTACTGAGACACAAATACAGTTCTTAGATACATCTCGATATATACATACAGACTCGACGGTTTCAAATACGAGCGCGATACATCAGGTGTTCTGTAGATACTTGAAAGTATCCGAAAGAAATTGTCGTGGTACTGTTGTATCACAATACTGTGCAGTCCCGGAATAATAATAATAATAATAATAATAATAATAATAATAATAATAATAATAATAATAATAATAATAATAATAATAATAATAATAATAACATTAATAATAATAATAATAATAATAATAATAATAATAATAATAATAATAATAATAATAATAATAATAATAATAATAATAATAATAATAATAGTTTTATTATCATAATTGTTGTTCGACGTCCCATAACAACCACATGATTATGAAGACAACCGTAGTGAATGGCTCCGGAAATTTCGACTACCTGGGTTTCTCTACGTTGCAAGCAAATCTGAGCACACGGGCCTACAGCATTTTTGCTTCAATCAAAAATTCAGTCGCTGCAGCCGGGATTCGATCGCGTGACGTGCACGTCAGCAAATAAGCGCCTTAGCCACTAGACAACCATGCAAGGTAGACCTGATAGTAATTTTGATAATTGTTTCGAAGAACAGCAATATAATATGTACAATAATATTGATCTACGCTTGTAGCACACTCCCATGAGCATGTTTTCAAATGTCCATGTGAATTCCTAACACAGTTTTTCTGGAGAAAAGCATGTGCTCTAGATAGGACAAATTTAATGACGGCATAACCATCAATTCTGGTTTCGTGACGTGGGTATTCATTCGGTTACGCGCGCTGTATGTCACTATAAGCAGGAAAAGGAAGTCGCTGGGAGCTGTGACATTTAAAGAGTATTTGATCAACTTCCTGAATAGCCGCATTTTAAGGACGTCACGTTTTAGCTGTGTTATCCAAAGCTTGTTCTCTAATGAGTGGCGAACTTCCCTCGCTGGTAAGTTATTATGACAGAGTAAAGAATTTTGTATTATATGGCTTCTTGGGTACAACATGTGCCTATTTTCAATCTCGCAATAAGCACGTTATTTATCATGTCAAACATACGTAGTTGAAATGTTGATATAAGACTGTCAAGTTGCATTTTTTGCAGAAAAAGCTAACAAAAGATGGTAAAATGGTACAAACGCGTGTATGTTGATCTGCGTTACGCGGTGCCTAGTTCCGCTTCAATCATCAGAATTTTACCATTGT
Source organism: Rhipicephalus microplus (assembly GCF_043290135.1). Taxonomy (NCBI): domain Eukaryota; kingdom Metazoa; phylum Arthropoda; class Arachnida; order Ixodida; family Ixodidae; genus Rhipicephalus; species Rhipicephalus microplus. Next base: position 107,962,030 of record NC_134707.1, on the reverse strand, counting down.
CACTAACACGTGGTGTATTTACTCCACACTATCGAACACACCTGCATTCTATAACGTTATATGCATACATGCGTTCAAGTTTTATGCTTTATTGCGCTTAGATCTGTAACTGCGCAGAAACGACGAAAACTGCATAGAAAGTAAAACTTAACGCTGCGCACAGTCTAGGTTGAAAAAATTCTCGGAGCTTTTTTTTTCTTTTCGGTGATTTCACCTGTAGATTTCGCCTTGGATAAGTTACCTCTCACCAGCTCGTTCTACTGCTTCTCAATTTACGAAGAAGGTTCGCTCATTGCAGCAGCCAGCACCTGTCTCCCTGTGCAGCAGACCGGCGACAAACAATGCATAATATGTTACGTATATTTTGTTTAATGCAGATAAGACATTTAGAAGCCGAGATGCAGCGCATGTGCATCGCGTGGTTTTCCGTCTGGCGCAAGCGAGGCTTTCATACTTGAAGCATGACTGATTATTTTTGACAAATAGCACCAAAGACTACTAGTGCTATAGCGCGTAAAAATGTGAGACCCGTGACAAGGAAAGAGACAAAGAGGAGTACACTACTGCAATATTATGCAGCGCTATTATGACCATTATTATACACATATTTTGTGCTCATCTTTTTTCTTCTGTTTTCCCGTATCAGCAATTTATGTGCTTTGTTATTTATTATGTATTACCAAAACACCCCAATTCACACTCTTTTGAAGGATGAAAAAACTCGTCGCACAGAAATTCCAGCATTGGCGTCGGTGTCACCATGGGCGAAGTTGGTTATGAGTGCAAAACCTTCGTTCCCTTCAGGATCTCAAAACCAAGAAACAGAAAATTTAAACTAACAAAATCAAATCAAATTTTTTTCAACATTGGTTCAAAAAATTTTGACAAGCAGGTACAAAAGCCAACAAGGCCTGAGGAGGTCCATGGCCACAATTTTCTAGGCAGAGACAACACAAAAAACCGGAAAGTCAGTTTAACACCAGAATGCCTGTTGCAGCCAGCTGATCAACAATGTACACAGCTGCGTAGCTACGCCTGTTGCTTTACGCACGCGTGTTAGGCCCTTCGCTAAACCTGAAGAGAAAAAAACTACTGCATATCCATGTAGTGCAAGATGATGAGTCGGATGAAGCATCCATCAGTCCGTTTGTTATCGCTTCCGACCGTTCGTGCGTCCATTTGTGCATTGGCCCGCGCGCCCGTGCGCCCGTTGGTGTGTCCGCCTGTCTCTGCATCTGTCCGCCCATCCGTGCATCCGTCCGTCCATCCATCTGTCCATGTAGTGAGCACTACAAGTGCAGCTATCTCGCATGTTTTCATCATATATTCAGCATATAGAACTACCGCAATCCAGTGAACATTCCAAGGACTAAACGAGAGGTGGCACTCGCGTACCTTCTTACTGCCTGCGCTTCGTGCCTACTTCCAACCTTTCACCGCCTCTAGTTCATGGTATATACAAGTTCACTATATTCATGGCACTGTGGCACAACTCTCGCTAAACCTTGCTAAAACTCACTGGGTTACGCCCAGCGAGTTTAACGTGGCAACCCTTTCTGGTCAGACAGGGCTCAAGTGCAACTTCTGATATTAGTTTTTTGTTTAAGCGTCGAATTCAAGGCAACTTTTATTTGAAATATGTCACCAATACTCGTTTCCGTAAGTTGTTTCATGATAAACAACTATCTTTTTATTTACGATTAAAGAGCGTGGGTTTCCTTCTCTATTGATGAGCATACGCGCGTGCCGCTTCTCTAGTCAGGCCATGGAGGTGGCTACGTACTACTACTACTACTACTAATACTACTACTATTACCAATACTACTACTACTACTACACACATCACCGACGCACGACCCACGGATTAGGGAGCTTCACCCCCAACAAAACAATAATGGTGCTGTGGGGACGCATCAACTCCGCTTGCAGTAGGCATTCGATGATACTTTGAGATGGTCACTGCAACGCACACTGTCATTCATTGACTTACCGCATAGTAGAGGTTTGCACTGAAATCCCTAAGCGAACTAACGGGTCAGAAGACGACGCACACGCGTCCTTCATTTTTCCCATCATTCAGGTGGGCGTTTTCTTGTACGTTTTCTTTTTACCTTTTAACTTCTTGAATAATGTGCTCTTCATGTACCAATTTTTTTATCTAAATAATTTGCCTGGCCGTTTGCGATGGTACCGCACCCTAAACGTTGCACTGCTACGGTCGAGTTTGTGGGTTTGATGGCACCGTGCTATGCCCTTGCGGGGTGATTTAGACACGCTGTTTTATACGCAAATCATTTCCTTATTTCCTTGCGTACTGCAAGCCCTTTTGGCATTTATCTATCTATCTATCTATCTATCTATCTATCTATCTATCTATCTATCTATCTATCTATCTATCTATCTATCTATGTAGCTGCCTACGACTTTTAGCTCTCCTGGCCGTTTCGATATGGTATCAATACCAAACTTGGTATAGCATAACATGCCTGTATGAAGAACATATTTGACTAGTCACAACATGAAAATCATGACTTGTATGCCATGAATGCCATAAATTACATTCCATCATCCTGTAGCTCTTGCCATGGTTTTGTTCACATTGCATGTTGAAAAACTGGTATGGTATGACATGATTGCATGCTGAACACGAGCGACTGACCCTAACATGAAAATCATTGCATGCGTGTCATGTATGTATATTAGTCATGTAACGCCGTGAATACGGTGAGCCGTCGACACAGCACGAATGAATACATGTGCAGAGGCTAAGCGGCCTTGCAATTGGCTGAGGGGCCTGGCCTCCACAGTGCTGGAGGTAACTTCTGAAACAAAGTATTGCAGCTAGCGTGTAGGTTAAATAAAGGCTACACAAAAACTGGCAGCACAAACGCTACAAACGCGTTTTAAACGCACTGCATAGAGGTGGGGGCAAGTCACGTTCAAGTCAAGGAGGTGGGGGCTCCGGTTGCCAGAGGCGAGAATAAGCACACGCACCCACAGCTGTTGCTGACAGCTGCCGACGCCGAAGCGGGACATGGTGGAGGCTCCGGTTTCTAGGCACGCGCGCACCTGCAGCTATTACTATGAGAAAAGGAGTTGGACAGATTCCTACAGACGCCTGACGTAGACCGACTAAGAAGAGCACTCGCATGATAAACACTTCTTTCACCTGGATATTTCTCGGCGTTCCCCGCAAAGACTCTCCACGCGAAGAAATTGTGGCCAGGCAAAACGGAAGACACAACGCGTGTTGCGCTTCCCTATATTCGGGCAGTGGCAGTCGATACATCTAGCATGCCACAAGTAGGGGACGTTAGCCCAAGTTTGACGGACAATCAGTCATGGTCTTTTGGCTGTCAAACCACTTTCTTTGGTTTTGCTTTCACCGTTAAGCACTATAGTTACCACAGACGTCTATGACCACAAGGACATGTTTATGCATTATTCAATCACTAATGATGAACGTTAGTCATCCGGGTGGACAAGTATCACTAAGCATGAGCCTGGATGCACTTACGAAAAATAGCGCTTTAGCCATCGAAGACCAACAGACATTTTATAGGCTCTGTTATACCAATTTACGGTAAGCACAGAACCACTTCTTTGAGAAGGCGTTTTACTTTAATGTTATAGCAATTCCTATTACAGAGAACTCAACCATGTTTTTTTTTAATTTCAGTCAGCAGGCACTCGACAACTACTGCTATTATGGGAGACGGGAAACCAGCATTGATGAGGCGCTTGGCCTGCATAATAAAACTTGCCTGAATCTTGTGGTAGAACAATTTTTTAGAGTGTGTGCGAAGCAAGCCTTCGCTACTGCCATTTGAACCCCCATACAGTGAGCAAAGTAAACGGAGAGAAATGACTTACTGGCTGCATACTCCCAACAACCATGGTTAGAAAAGAAGGTAAAGCTTAAATCTACGAAGCGGATCGACCCCGTAACAGGAATTTCTAGGGTTCAGACAAGCGGCGTTAAACTTACAGGAAACTTCTAATATATTATTATATAATTATCCTTAGCAATGTCACATATTCCATGAATGCTGAAGCACAAGTTTCGTTTTATGCGATATAAGTTAGATGGGTAATTCTGGCTCCGTGTACAGCTGCTGATATATGCTAATCTAGCTTGCGCACATCTCGACGACGTCACATTCCCAAAACACAGCACTCTATTGTTCAGTGACGCCTGACCGCCAATGTCAACGTTTTCTGGCTCCAAATAGCTCCTTTTGCAATATAGCACCGGGTGTAAGCGGCCTCCCTAGATTGGTCAGCACAGGCACCTATTTGGTGGTCTATATCGTGAAGTAGGTCTTGAAATTATTCTGCAGAAAACATCAACAACCTCGGAAGAGTACAGCACTTCAAGCAGTGAATTTGAAGTTGTAGAAGAGTACGTCTATTTAGGGTAGTAACCGCGGAGCAGCACCGCGAAATTGAAGTAACTAGAAGATTAAGAATGAGGTGGCGGACATTTGGCAAGCGTTCTCAAATCATGACTGGTAGACTGCCACTATCATTCAGAAAGATGGTATTAAAAGCTGCATCTTTCCGGTACTTACCTGCGGAGCAGTAACCTGGAGGCCTACAAACAGGGTTCAGCTTAAACTTAGAATGACGCAGCGAGTGATGAAAAGGAAAATGATGAGTGTAACCTTAAGAGACAAGAAGGGCCCAGAGTGGGTTAGGGTTGACATCAAGAAGAAAGAAATGAGCATGGGACGGAAACGCGTTGCGTAGGCAGGATAACCATTGGTTATTAAAGGTAACTGACTTGATTCCTAGGGAAGGTGGGGTAGAAGACGAAACGTTAGGTGGGCTGACGGGATTAGAAAGCTTGCGGGTATAAAGTGCCAGCAGGAAGCAAGGGATCAAGTTGACTGGTGGAACATAGAAGAAGCCTTTGTTCTTCAGAAGGCATAGTCAGGCTTGTCATGATTATGGTAATCACGAGTGCCCGACAGATGGCGCGGCACATTCTTCAAAATTCTTATCAAGCTACAGCTTGCTAAGGCACATGGCAAGTCAACCCAGAAAAGAAGACACAAACCCAACAGTTGGTGAAATGAGGAAGTTAAGAGAGCCATAGCAAAACGTCAGGAAGCCTCTAGAGAACACAGGCATGTAGTGTAGTGTAGCGAACACAGTAGTGTAGTGACCCGACACTACTGTGTAGAGAACACAGTAGTGTAGTGACCCGACAGATGATGTTGAAAGAAAATGAGACATCTTTTCAAACTGTAGAAGAGACGCATCCCTTCTGATCAATGAAAAGATTAGAAGAAAGAGAGCTCAATGGCTGCCAGAAGTGCATAAAAGAAATAGAAAGGCAGCTGCGAAATTTTTGAACCGTCTAAACTCCCTAAGAAATGAGACGAGCCGAGAGCAGAGGTTTATAACCACAGCTCAAGGTGCTAGGCTAGCAGGGCGTGAAGCCATTGAGTATATAAGAACAAGTGGACAAAAAAATTTCAACCAAGAAGTGTCTTACGCACTACAATAGACAAGGATGAATCAAGTGGCGCAATGGCTCCATTTTCACTACGAGAGTGGGAAAGAGCTGAGAAGAGGGTTTCTAGTAGTACATCAACAGGCCCAGATGGCATTCCAAATACGCTGATGAAGACATTGGGCCCGAAGACTAAGCAGACTTTAATATCAAAGACAGTGAGCAAAATGATAATCGATGGTAAAGTCCCCAATGGATGGAAACTTAGCAGGATGAGCATGATCTATAAAGGAAAGGTGGACAAAGCTGACATAAACAACTACCGTCTCATAACAGTGACATCAGTGGTCTACAGGCTGGAGATGCTGGTAATAAAGGAAAGGGTTCAGGCATGGATAGAGGAGGAGGGGGTGCTGGGGCAACTACATAATAGGTTTCGGAAACACAGGAGGTTGGAATATAATTTGTTGTGATTGACGCAGTGCATCGAAATAGCAGAAAAGGAACATAGACTCCTGTGGCTAGCATTTTTGGATATCAAGGAAACGTACGATAGCATAGCTCAAGAGGACTTGTGGCCAATACTGGACACACTAAGTGTGGAAGTCACTAATCTTTTAAAGGGTATCTATAAAGGTAAAAAGGTTGTTATCAAGTGGGAAAAACAGGTATCCAAGCCCGCAGAGCTAAAGCGGCGGCTTAGGCAGGGGTGTCCTTTGTCAACCTTGTTATTCGTGATGTACCTACAAGGATTAGAGGCCAAATTATAGGGAAGTGGACTTGGCTTCAACCTGTATTTCGTGAACGAGGAAAACTCATTGAACAGGCACTACCAGCATTGATTTACGCAGATGATATAGTGACAATGGCCGAATACAAGGAAGATTTGCAGAGATTGATGGACATCAGAAGTAATGTGGAAGATAGGTTAGATTTCAGATTCGGTGGGGAAAAATCAGCAGTCATGATTTTTAAAGATAATGAAGGTAGTGAGATTAGAATACAGGATGTCACGCTGGAGATAACAGATAAATATGAATATCTGGGCGTATGGATAAGCAATGGAACCGAGTACCTAAAGGAACACGAAATATACGTGACGACTAAAGGCAGCAGGAATGCAGCAGTGATGAAAAAAAGGGCAGAGTGGAATTACAATAGGTGTAATGTTGTGAGAGGAATATGGAAAGGAGTCATGGTTCCCGGTCTGACGTTCGGTAATGCGGTCTTGTGCATGAAATCAAAAGTTCAAGCAAGATTACAAATTAAGCAACGTGGTATAGGTAGGCTTTCTTTAGGAGCTCACGGGAACCGACTGAATCAGGGAGTACAAGGTGATATGGAATGTACATCATTTGAGGGCAGGGAAGCTAGCAGCAAGATAAAATTTGAGAAGCGATTGAGAAACATGGGGCAAAAGCGTTAGGCTAGGAAGGATTTCAGCTACTTTTATATGAAAAACGTCGATACAAACCGGAAGAAGCGAACCAGAAAATTGACTGGTCAATACTTAGAAAACAGCAGGGTGCCAAACCAATAAGAATTATCGGTTAAAAAGAAGGTGAAGCAAGCTGAGACCGATGTGTGGAGAATTGGCATGAATGAGAAGTCCGCACTAGAGATCTATCGAGCTTTTAAGCAGGAAATTGTCAAGGAAAGGATCTATGATAATACTCGGTGTAGTTCTCTACTGTTTGAGGCCAGGACGGGAGTATTGCGAACCAAGACATATCGGGCCAAATACGAAGGGGTAGACACGGTATGCAGTGCGTGTGGAGAGAAGGAGAAAACTGCCGAACACTTCATAATGTTCTGTAAATGGCTTCACCCTATTGTTCAGGATGATGGCGCAGAGTTTTTCAAAGCACTCGGGTTTAGGGACAGGGAGGGCAAAATAGACTATGCATGTAGGATTAACTAGAAAGAGGTTATCTGATTGGTGGCTAAAGTCAAGGAACGAGTGAAAATTAAACCCTTCGCAGCAAAGTGCGACTCTTGAACCTTACGATTTAGAGGAAAAAAATAAATCAAATTTTTGGTTCACTAAGTATTGTGGTTTGGTGGCATTAGCCACCGCCCAATCTAAAGGGTATAGCCATATCAATCAAACCATCCATCTATCCATCCACTACGGCTCATGTGCTTTTAGAGGTCTGATGGTGCCATCAGCTTTGAATTTGTATTTGAACTTTATTGAGACAGTCATTGTCCGGGATGAAGGGGCTAAAGGCAGATACGATTGGCTGACAAATGACTGGTTCGGCTGCAGGAGATCATGATTTGCACTTGGCATCGCTGGCTTCAAGTGACGAAAGATAACCACAGTGCGCAGGGGGTGGGCATGCCAGAGTGTAACAGAGCCTTGAAGTCACAGTCAATATCATCGCTTTCACAAGTCATGCTTTCCAGGTGCGAGTGATACTTCGCCAGTAAAGAGGACAATCGCACATAAACGTAATAAAAACGCGTTGATACAACTGACAACGTGACCACGTCGACCCTCTTGACCCGTCTGCCGTGGTTTCTATGGCTGCTTTGCCGCCATTCGACTACCTGCTTCCGTGCACGGTTGCTTTTAGCGCGTTTCCCTTTCCCAGCCCTCTAGAGAAAAGAGCGCTATTTATCTTGCTTTCTTTTGGTTTTATGGCATCCAGCACTAGAGGCAGAGTGGTATTTTGCACTTGGGCTTTGTAAAGAAAACACTTTGGAATACAATGGTTTTGATGAATTTTCGCTAGTATAGCCCCTGCAGAACCTGTGCAAAAAATTCTATGAGGACAGACAAAGTCCAAAGAAGAATGAGAGAGCCACAAACGTCCTTCATGCTGTCTGCTCTTTTAAAATTTTTCTGTGTATTCATGTTTTTTCAAACAATAAATCCTTGCCGTTAGCTGTGCCTTCTGCTGTTCGAACCGTCCATTCATGTTCAGTGTGTTTATGCGAAAACGATTTCCACTTCTAGGGACATGGGAGTATTGCACAACCTGTGCATGGCAAATCCGAGTCTTTACGTATTTTTCCAAGCCCTAATCTGGCTCCCATGGCACCAACCACAGCGTGAGTACTTTCTCTTTCTAGGTCTGACATACTGGGATTATTAAAAACGACAGTTTTCCTTAAGATACTTCAACGCATAAATTTTGTTCTGTCTGTATTTCTGTTTGTCTGTCTGTCAACTGAAACATACAGCTACCATGCCCAAGTTCAACCACTTCCTCAGCTCCCACTCATCTTGATCTGGTGTCTACGTCAATACTTATGCACTTTATCGATCAAGAAGCAAACATTACGCATTATCTGAGGCGCAATATCAACACGTCAGTATTTGTGGGATGTTTTTTTTATACGAGAAAATGCATATGTGTAGTTCTGAAGACCGCAGTGTTCATCACGCTGCGCTCACAGTGCTACGCTACGGAGGAAAAAGTGGATGTTTCCTGCGCTTCAGAAGAAGATATGGTGTTGCCACTCACCCTTGGCTCTACGTTATACAGATGGTTTCGTTCAGTAGGATTACTGCCAGATGGCACTGAGGCCTTACGAAGCGCCTCCACGATCCCATTAATTATTGTACTTGCGCAGAGCATTAAATATATAAATGTCTCTCTCCGTACAGAAGACTAACGGCTTTCGACATTTGCTGTGAAACACGCAGATACGCGGCCCATTTTTTCTTTCATTCATTTTTATGTACTAAACATTAGACATGTACTGCGCTATGATACACCAACAACGTGGTCTTACCGCCCCGCAGTGGTGGTCTAGTGGCTAAGGTACTCGGCTGCAGACCCGCAGGTCGCGGGATGAAATCCCGGCTGTGGCGGCTGCATTTCCGATGGAGGCGGAAATGTTGTAGGCCCGTGTGCTCAGATTAGGGTGCATGTTGAAGAACCTCAGGTGGCCGAAATTTCCGGAGCCCTCTACTACGGCGCCTCTCAAAATCATATGATGGTTTGGGGGCATTAAACCCCACATATAAATCAAATCAACATTGTCTTACCAGGTCAAAATAAAATGGTGCGTGTAATTCAACATTGATAGGCGTGCGAAGCGTTCTCTTTGAGGTGGGGCGAAGCTTGGCAGAACCACTTCCCCTCCCTGTTGTCAATATATGGGGCAGACGTTTTGCCACCCCCCGCTTCTTTGCCAGGTCGCAGGCCGTGTGGGACTCGTCTTGCACCCTCTTCCTCTTAAATGATTTGCGGGCACCCCCTCTACCTACTTCCGTGGGCATGCCTATGAAGATATGCGTAAATGGAAAATCGCGGCCTGAACCACATTCGGCCTCCGCCATGTAAAGTCTATGCTCCTATCGGGGCATACTACGCATGGGCAATGCCATCTGCCTCAGTGCTGTTTTTTAAATGCGAATGCATTTGTTAGTCGGGCAATGCCAGGCGTCCAGCCGCCCACACGAGCCGGCATGTGTTCAGTCGCCGCTCTTACTCCCTCTCCAATATATAGCTACAGCTGCAGGGTGCACGCTTATCTTCGCCCCTTGCAACCGGGGGTGCTATTCTGGACAAGGTCGAATTCCACCATGTTGTCAGATTCCGCCACTGATTGATGCTAATTGGCCAAGTGAGCTGCCACGAACTCTCTGATTGGCTTAAAATGCCAGTATTATGAAATTTGACAATATGGCGGAATTAGTGTGCAGAATACCACCCGGAGCAGAAGGTATGGGCAGAGTAACGGGCAGTGAGTAGAGAGGAGGAGCTTGCTCTGGCTTGTGAGGGTGCTTGCATCGCGGTAGCTTGGCGTAGCATCTGCGTTTGTGGAGGCAGTGGAGGTGAGGGTTTGTGCAGTACTTCGTCGCTCATTCTCTCGCCATTCGCTCTCTCTCCTAGTTCGTACGTATGTATATATGCAGTGAAGCGCGCGCCTCGCTCTCGACCATTCGCTGGCTGATGAATGTGTAAATAAATGGTTACGTTACAAATTCACATCTTGGCATTAACTTATTGCATTAAATTACTACACTGCGTACTGTGGGAGCAAGGAATGAATTCGCATTTCCTCATGATTTCCTTCAGGGAGGTGGGGAACTTTTCATGGGATCTCACGCACTGATCAGTGAAGATTTCCTAATTCTTGGATGATATAGGTGATAAATCGCCTATGGCGCATACCGGCGCATCATTGGCAGACAGGTATGCGAATGTGTGCCCTAGGTGATGGGTGAAAATAGTGTTTTAGAATACCGCACGCAAAGCTTGTGGGCGTAGCGTTAGCTTTTGTCGCTCAACGGGAGCCCACAAGAGGTTAGCGTACGATGCATGCGCACAGCAAACGCAAAGCTCCGCTTTAATCGCGCTGTTATAAAAGTGATTTTCGCCGTACGCGAAAGCGAAGTCGCGTTATTTATGTAACGGTGGTTGAATTGCATTTTTCAAACATACACGTTTTGGTTTGTCAACATTGGAACGCCAACGAGCTAACGAGACGACCACTTCTGCCTGCAGGCGTAGCTGGCTAGACAGAAAGACAAAAGTGGCTAAGGTACCTTCGGTTTGTTAGGCAGTGCTTCTACATCTCGCACCCCTTGTGGCACATACCGCTTTACGCGTCAGTCTATCCATCCGTCTGTCTACTGGTCTGTCTGTCGTTCCGTCCATGCGTCTGTCGATGCGTCCATCTAGTGAACACTCCAAGTACCGCCGTCTCGCATCTCACATTCCCTGTGACACATACCCACTTTACGCGTCTGTCTATCCGTCCATCCGTCTGCTAGTCTGTCTGTCCAGCCATCGAGGCGTCCATCCGCGCGTCCATCTAGTGAACACTTTAAGTACTGCTATCTCACATCTCGCATCCCCTGTGGCAACTACTCGCTTTACGCGTCCGTCAATCTGTCCGTCCGTCTGCTAGTCTGTCTGTCCGTCCATACATGCGTCGCTCTAGTGAACACTCCAAGTACCGCCATCTTGCATCTCGCATCCCCTGTGGCACATACCCACTTACGCCTCCATATATCCGTCCGTATATATTGCCGCGCGCTTGAGCTGCCAGCGCAAAAGAGGCAGACGAAGTGGCAGTTCCCCTCGTGCCATTGTTTCACCGTCACTGGTTCCTTCGGAAGTCACCTGAATTAGGATACTTGCACGAGGTGGTATTGTGACACTGTCGTCGGAAACACGGAGGGCGGTTGTACGGCGGTTGGAGTCCCTTGACGTAGCGTTGACTGTCGAAAAGGAAATGCAGCGTCGCCGTAGGTCGATTACGGCGCCATATTCCCGAAGAAAATCGAGGCCGAGAATTAATTCGCGGGAGCAGTCACGTAGCACGATGGAGCTGACCAAAAACGTGCAGCCTCGTATTTGTAGCCTGGACGTGCACAAACCAACCGGCGTTACAACATGTCCGCCAGCTGTACGTACATGCGATCCTGTCCAAGGCATTATCACTTTCTTCAAGGTACGTGCCAATTGTCCGCTAATAATCGAGTAGTCAGCACCAGTGTCTATTAAGGCAGTTAAATTGCGACCGTCGAGCAGCACAGGTATGTCCATTGAAAAGTCGCTCAGCTGGGATACAGGCGCCGGCGTAGTCGAATTTCCGTTGGTCCGATGTCGCGTCGATTGGAGGGCGAGGTCTTCATCACGTCGAGAATCAGCGGCCTCGCCTCGAAAGGTCGCTGGCGTTAGTTTTCCAGGCGAGGGCTCGGAGACCGTCCTTGCGGCCTTCGATTTCCGTTGCCTGAATAAGATGACGACCGCGGTGACGGTGAGCGCGACTGACGCCTGAGTGGGACGTTCTGCCGAGCGATAAAATCTTCAATTTCTGGTGGTCTCTGTCCAAACCGGGGGCGGGGTGAATTGGCAGGAAAACCCTGCAGCCCAAGTCGGCGGTACTGGCAGTCTCGGTAGAGGTGACCCGCTTCACCGCAGTGGTAGCAAAGCGGTCGTCGGTCGGGCATGCGCCATATGTCGGATTTACGCATGACGGGTCGAGTGTCTGCAAAATAAGGGACCACCTGTGCGGACTGCAGTGTGGCGTACGGGGTTGCGGCTGGTAGTGGGACTGGTGTAGGTGCGTTGTGTTCGAACGTGTCGGTATAAGTGGTGCGCTGGAAACCACTCACTGGGGATGGTGTCGTGGACGACGGAACGGTGCGTCTCAATACGTCTGCGTAGGTCACCCCTAGAGGTTCACTTGAAGTTGCGAACGCCTGAAGTGGTGCAGCAACCTGCGTTGGTGTCTCGCGGCGAGGTGTGCCGAGCGCATGCTGAACTTCGTCACGTATGATGGTGGCGATGCAATTCGTGGAAGGCTGCTGCTGCGCCTGGTTCAGCTGTTGCAGCTGTTGTAGCTCGTCGCGAACAACCGAACGTATCAGCTCGCGAAGCGCTCCCACGTCGGTCGGGAACGAGCCTAGCCCGGTGGTATAGGTAGCATTCACTTGCCGATCGTACTGGTTCCGCTGCTGCAGCGCCTTTTCCATGGCGACGGCTTCAGTGAGGAACTCCGCGACCGTTCTAGGCGGACTACGAATGAGTCCAGCGAAGAGCTGCTCTTTCACACCTCGCATCAAGTGTCGCAGCTTCTTGTCTTCCGGCATGGTTGGATCGGCGCGAGTGAACAGATGAACCATATCCTCCACGTATGTAGCCACACCTTCATTAGGCATCTGCATGCGGGACTGGAGGGCCCTTTCAGCGCGCTCTCGACGATCGAGACTCGAGTACGTTTCGCGGAGCCTGTGACAGAACTCATGCCACGACGTTAGGAGGCCCTTGCGGTTCTGGAACCATGTGCGAGCACCATCCAGAAGACTAAAGTACACATTCTTGAGCTTCGCTACTTCGTCCCACCCGTTGAAATCCGCTACGTACTCGTACTCAGCCAGCCAATCTTCCACATCTTCATAGAGGCCACCACGAAAGGGACTCGGAACACGTGGTTTTTGTAGCGTGTAATGAGTGGGTGCAGCTGCGGGTGCAGCGGTTGGAGCAGCGGCGGCTCCAGCGGTAGGGGAAGCGGTGACAGCAACAGTATTCTCCATACCAGTCGACGTACTTGTACTGTGAGGCACAAACTCGGGGGACAGTCCTCGAATCCTCCGACTGAAACGGTGTACCGGCGTAAGCTCTGGGTTTTGGGTCACGTTCCGGCTGCTAGAAGGAGTCTGTTGCATAGGTGAGGTTACCCGGCACCTCCACCATTAAAATGTCACGTTAAAGAGACAGGAGACGTTTTTAAGGCGGCCTCACAAAAGTCCGAAGAGCGGTCGGCTCAGCGCAGCCAAAAACAGAACAATGGCACGAGGGGAACTGCCACTTCGTCTGCCTCTTTTGCGCTGGCAGCTCAAGCGCGCGGCACTCACTGCCCCAGCATATAACTCGCGGATTGTCATCCTTCTGCTTACGACAGGGCGTGTTGTATATTGATTAGCAGCGATGTCATAGTGGTTAGAGTATCTGCCTCGCATGCGAAAAGTCCGTGGTTCAATTTCCGGTGCCACGCAGTTCCCAAACGGAGATAAAAAATCCGCGTGGTGTTGGAACTGCCTTATGAGGCCTGGGGTGCGGCCTCAGCGGTAACCACCACCGGTAACGCACTTCCTCACCAGAGAAAGATTGGCCACCCAGGTGCAGTATCTGGCCACTACATCTTACATGCATACGTCAATTAACTCACGGCCCTCAGTCCCCAGTAGCTGTGAAGCGACTGACCACGGCGGTGGTCAGATCTGCAACGCAGCAGAGAGGGCCAAGAATCTCTGGATCCGGACAGGCCGCCATTGGAACCTGCACTTGGCAACGTTTAACGATAAAACCTTATCTAGTGAGGGAAGTCTAGCTGTACTATTTGAAGAGCTAGAGGGTGTTAAATGGGACATAATAGGGCTCAGTGAGGTTAGGAGGACAGGTGATACCTATACAGTGCTACAGAATGGTCACGTCCTTTGCTATCGGGGCTTGGCTGACAGAACTGAACTGGGAGTGGGGTTTCTATTTCAGAGGAACATAGCTGGCAACACAGAGGAACACTATAGCATTAAAGAATGGTGGTGGGTATAGTAATTATACTGAATAATAGATTCAAGATGAAGGTGGTACAGGCTCACGCGCCTACATCACGCCATGACGAAGCTTCAGTTGAAAGCTTCTATGAAGACTTGGAATCGGCAATGTGTAAAGTAAAAAGACAGTATACTATACTGATGGGAGACTTTATTGCAAAGATAGGGAAAAAGCAGGCCGGAAACCAGGCAGTAGGAGATTATGGCATAGGTACTAGAAATGCCAGAGTCTCCTCTGGCATTTCTAGAATTCGCAGAGCGCAATAATTTACGAATTTTGAATACCTTCTACCGAAAATGAGGAAACCGCAAGTGGACAAGGAGGAGCCCTTATGGAAAAAATAGGAACAAAATAGACTTTATAATGAGTGCACACCCAGGCATCGTGCAGGATGTGGAAGGGATTGGCAAGGTAAAATGCAGTGACCACAGAGAGGTATGGTCAAAAATTCGCCTAGACTTGAAGAAGGAACGACAGAAACTAATATGCAAGAAGTCAATCAATGAGCTAGCACTCACAGGGGAAGTACAGGGATTCAGAGTCTTGCATCAGAACAGGTACTCGGCTCTTAGTGAGGAAACCAACCTTAGCGTAGATACAATGAATTATAATCTGACTTGTATAATTACGGAGTGTGCAGTGGAAGTTGGAGGCAGGATAGTTAGACAGGACACTAGCAAACTTTCCAAGGAAACAAAGAATCTCATTCGGATGCGTCAAATCATAAAAAGTCTCAATACAATAGACAATATAGAACCGGCAGAGCTTTCGAAGTTGATTAATAGGCGCAAGGTATGCGACGTAAAAAGGCGTAACATGGAGAGAATTGAACACGCTCAGAAAAACGAAGGAAGCGTCAAAGCAGTGAAGAGAAAACTTGAGATAGCCAAAACTCAGATGCATGCAATAAGGGACAAAGAAGACAAAATAACTACCAATATAGACAGAATACTTAAAATAGGGGAGAAGTTTTACAGAGATCTGTACAGTAGCCGGGACAACCACGACCTTAATACTATAAGAACTAGCAGTAACCCAGATGATACCTCACCAGTAATGATATAGGAAGTCATAAAAGCTTTGGAGAGCATGCAAAGAGGGAAAGCTGTTGGAGAGGATCAGGTAACATCAGATCTGCTGAAAGATGGAGGGCAGATTGTGTTAGAAAAACTAGCCACCCTGTTTACGAGGTGCCTCTTGACGGGAAGAGTACCAGAGTCTTGGAAAAATGCTAACGTGATCTTAATACATAAAAAAGGAGATGACAAGGGCTTGAAGAATTACAGGCCTATTAGCTTGCTCTCTGAAGTATACAAGTTATTAAAAAAGGTAATTGCTAACAGAGTAAAGAAAACATTAGTATTCGATCAACCAAAGGAACAAGCAGGATTTAGAACACGCTACTCAACAATCGTCCACATTCATACTATCGATCAGGTTATAGATAAATGCTCAGAATATAACCAACCACTGTACATAGACTTCGTAGATTATGAGAAGGCGTTTGATTCAGTAGAAGTATCACCCGTCATACAGACACTGCGGAATCAGGACGTTGATGAAATATATATAAATATTCTGGAAGAAATATACAGGGGATCAACTGCTACCATAGTGCTTCATAAAGAAAGCAACAGAATACCAATCAAAAAGGGTGTAAGGTAGGGGGACACAATCTCCCCAATGCTGTTTACCGCGTGCTTACAGGAGGTTTTCAGAAGCCTAGTATGAGATCAGTTAGGGATAAGAGTTGATTGAGAGTACCTTAGTAACCTGCGCTTCCCCGATTACATTGCATTGCTGAGTAACTCAGGACACGAATTGCAACTCATGATTACGGAGTTAGAGAATGAGAGCCGAAAGGTGGGTCTTAAAATTAATCTGGAGAAAATGAAAGTAATGTGCAACAACTTCGGAAGAGAGCAGCGCTTCGAGATAGGTAATAGTGAACTTCAAGTTGTAAAAGACTATGTCTACTTAGGGCATGTAATAACCGCGGAGCCGAACCATGATATTGAAGTAACTAGAAGAATAAGGATGGAGCACCTTTGGCAAGCACTCTGAGATTATGGCAGGTAGATTTCCACTATCCCTCAAGAAAAAGGTACTATATAACAGCTGTACCTTGCCGGTACTTTTGCGAAGCGTACCTCCGACGACGTTACGAAGGGCGCTACGAATCTCACCACTGCAACCACTGTTTCGAAAGACGGCGACGCCAACACGGTCCAGAAGGCGCCACTGCTTCGAATTCCACCGGGAAGGTCACCAGCCGTTTGGTAGCGTAGGTTTCTCAGCTCGCGACTGCTTCTGCGGAGAGCTGATAGACGAGCGCACGAGACGACGGTGAGGTAAACAAGGCTTATCTACAGCATATATACAGAGGCGTTACAAATTCGGCACTTGGGCCGACGGAGACGCGAAGAGCCGAGCTCTTCTCTCTAACGCATAGCTCTACTCTCAAAATGGGTCTGCTCTCGACGCGCCGCTGCGCTTCTTTTATATGCACCAGGTCCAACCCAAATGTTCAACCAGAAGCGCCGCTGGTCGTGAGGTTAGAATCCTCTAATGGGGTCGCCGCTGGGCTGCGTCAGTCTTTCTCATCGAATCTGGAGAGGCGCGCTGTAGATGGCTGCACCCAAGGACGAGTGACGTCGCCAGGCATTGCGTCAGACCCGCCAGACAGGAAGGCGCCGGTTGTTTACTCGACGGGCTCGCGTGCTGAGGTGACTCACTGCACGTGCGCGCCAGAAAGGCGCCGTCGCATAATGACGCCGTTGAGTTGTTGACCGCGCCAGGCGGGCTCGCGTGCTGGCCTTGACATATATTTCCTTTTTCCGAGGCATGAACGTTCGCTGCGGACTCGCAGGCATAACAGCACCCCCGCCGCCAGACAATGCGCCGGAAAGACGAGCTGCTTCCACGTGGCTCGAATGTCAGTTGCGCTCGTTCGCCAGGTCCCTCCAGGTTCGCCTCCAGGGCCGTGGGGAGAATGCAGCTAGAGACTCTGTTCCGGTAACACATCCCATTCTTGAGGACGGATCCCAGCTCCACTGGCTTGTCGCCACAACTTGCCGGCCAGCTTCGCTCGTCTCTGACGATCCTTGGTTTCAGCACTTGTCGATGGTTCTGCAACTTGTCAAGTACGGATCGACAACAGACAACACACGACACAAGCAAGTGCCCTCGGTCACTAGACAGAACACCAGACAAAGTATAGTACAACATATACCTAGCTACGCGTCTATCGGAATTTTGTTCCCTCTACTTCAAGAGGCACATGTGGGACACAAGACTCTTAAAATGAGAACTAAGTTTTTTTACACGTACAACAACGTAACGAATTAGAATGCAACATAAAGTTGGCTCCTTGAGCTCATTCTGGACGAGAGCGCTCAGCTAAGGCCGTGATGAGGACAAAATTTCGCCCCGAACCGCCAGCGAGAAACCGAAAAGTGGAGAAGGTACTAACTAAACGCACGGCTCAATGCGTCTGCATTAGCGTTTAGCTTTCCTTTTTTTGTAGCGAACGTCAAAGTTGTGCTGTTGGAGTATCATGCTCCACCTTAGTAACCGGCCACTTTTAGGCGACATGTTATTTAACCAGGTTAGAGGACAGTAATCCGTTTCAACCACAAACCTCGAACCTGAGACAGAACAAGCTAGCTTTTCAACGGCCCACACGAGGCAAGCACACTCCTTTTCAGAGGTACTGTACGCCTCTTCCCTGCCGCTGAGTTTTCGACTTAAATACAAAACTGGCCTTTCGTTATCAGCACTGTCTTCCTGGCACAATACAGCTCCCATTCCACGATCACTCGCGTCGCATTGAATCACAAATCTCTTAGAGAAATCCGGTGCCATGAGAACAGGCTTTTCGCTTAGGGCCTGTTTTAGATGAAAACGCATTCTCCTTTTCTGAGTCCCATACTACTTTAACCGGCTCGGATTTTCGAAGTGCGTCAGTTAGAGGGCTGGCAATGCTAGAGTAATTTTGCACGTAATGCTGATAGTATCCAGCCAGGCCCAAGAATGCCCTTATCTCAGATTTTGTGGTTGGTCGTGGATAGTTCACGACAGCGGCTACCTTAATTTCTGAAGGTCTACGCCGGCCACGCCCCACAACGTGCCCCAGGTAAGACACCTCGCCACACCCTAGGTGACATTTAGTAGGTTTCACGGTAAGGCCAGTCTCTCTCAACCTGTTCAGCACCACGCGTAAACGCTCGACATGTTCTTCCTAGTTGTTGGAGAAGATGGCGACATCGTCAAGATACGGCAGAGCGAACTCGGAGAGGCCTTTAAGAACGCGGTCCAGTAAGCCTGAAAAACAAATGGGTGCATTTTTTAATCCAAAGCTCAGGTTAAGTGGACGATACGTTCCAAATGGAGAAACAAATGTGACATAGCGGCTCGCACGCTCTGTAAGGGAGACTTGCCAATACCCTCGCACGAGGTCTAACGTGGAAATATAGCTGGACTGTGACACAGTTTCCACCCTCTCTTCTAGGTTTAATATCGGGTAAGTTTGGTCTCGAGTTATTGCGTTAAGACGCCGGTAATCGATGCATGGCCTCGGATCTTTTCCTGGCACCTGAACCAATATTAGAGGGGATGCATAGTCAATCTCGCCCGGTACTATGACTCCCAACTTCAGCATTTTATCGATTTCCTCTTTCATGATCTGCTTTTGCACGGGGGAACAACGATACGGCTTGCTACGGATTGGCTCCTCACAAGTTAGCTCGATATCGTGCTCGATCACCGTCGTGTTTCCAGGACGGTCCGAAAACATGTCTTGAAACTCGGAAACAATCCTTCTCAGGTCCTCCTTCTGGACTTCACTCAACCTAGGCTCTAGGTTCAACTGCTGTAAGATTACCTCCGATCCCCGTTTGATTACATCACTAGAACTCAAAATTTCTTCTCCCTCTTCCTCTGAAGCATTCAACAGCAGATTTACGACCGCTTGACGTTGAACGTATGGTTTGATCAAGTTACTATGGTAAATTTTGTTCGACCGCCTTCCTAATTTCACTTCATAATTGGTATCAGAAAGCTTCGATATTATTTTGGCAGGCCCTTTCCAATGAACCTCAATCTTGTTCTTTTTGGATGGCCGCAGCAGCATTACTTGACTACCAACTTCAAATGTGCGCTTCTTCGCCAATTTGTCGTAGTACTCCTTCGACAACACTTGTGCAGCTTTCATGTGGCTTCCCACAAGATTTTTCGTTTTTCGAAGCCTCTAAAGGAGGTCTAAAACATACGCAACTACATTAGTGTCCTCATCGAATCTCTCCCGGGACTCGCGTAGCATTCGCAATGGAGTTCTCAAACTCCTGCCATACACAAGCTATGCAGGGCTAAAACCAGTGCTCTCATGAGGAGCTGATCTCAAAGCGAACATAGCGGGAGGAATACACGCTTCCCAGTCGCATTTGTGCTCGTAGCAGAGAGCTCTCAGTATCCGTTTCAGAACGCAATGCATACGCTCTACCGGATCAGATTGCGGGTGATGGATCGAGCTGTGCACTACTTTTATTCCACATTTATCCATAAAGGTAGAGGTAAGGCAGCTGGTGAAGACACTACTACTGTCGCATTGGATTTCAGAAGGAAATCCGACGCGTGCAAATATAGATAGCAGTGCATCCACGACATGAAGGGAATTGAGCTCCTTAAGTGGTATCGCTTCCGGAAATTTTGTGGCTACACAGAGAGCCGTCAGGATGTACCGACAACCTTGCCTTGACTCTGGCAATGGCCCTACTATATCAATTACTAGGCTCCGAAAAGGTTCTGTGATAATTGGCACAAGCTTCATGGGTGTCTTCCATTTGTCCGTGGATTTCCCCGCTCTATGACAAGTGTCGCATGAGCGTACAAAGTCTTCGATATCCTTCCAGAATTTTGACCAATAAAACTCAAGGGAAGCTCTAGCCTTGGTTTTTTTTTGCCGAGATGCCCTGCCCATGCGTTTTCATGCGCCAGTTCCAATAGTTGGCGACGGTACTTTTGTGGCACCAAGAGCTGCTCATACTTGCGACCTTGCGCATTTGTGTAGCTCCGATACAAAAGCCCTGCTTTCTCAAAAAAAGAAACATTCTTTTTCTTTTTTCCCAAGTTCACGCTTTCTATTAGCGCTTTAATCGAGAGGTCTTCACGCTGCTCTTGAATGAGCGTTTCTCGATCAACCCTCGACCGCTCACTCCAACTTTCCGCTACAGGCGAGAGCGTTGCAGCCCTCTCGCTCTGACTCAATGGCGCCATGTCGTCTCCCCTTGCTACGGAAACCGCGCCGGTCACTTCGGCGATGAGCCTCTCGCGTGACTGCTCACATGACACACGCGGAAAATTTCTTTTCTGAGGTTCCGTCGAGCCGCCGACAAGGTCACTCGAGAGTTCACCGCATTGAACAAGATCAAGCCCCTGCGAAAGCTTCCGCGCTTGCGATCGCGTGAGGGCTATGTACGCTAAGTTGGGGAAGAACGATTTACCCTGCTCTTGAAGAAGCTGCTCTGAGTTGTTGGAGAAAAGATAAGGAAAACGATAGAGAAGCGCGGCAGACACAGCCGCTTCGGTGCGAAGCTTACCGAACGGGCCTTCAATGACAACCGTGGCGATTGGTAAGCAAGCACTCTGCTCCTTGGCGACTTGCCTGATCCACGCGCATTCTCCTGTAAAGTCATCCGGAGACACCAATGAAGGATCGACAACATCCATGGTTGCCGCTGAGTCACGAAGTGCTCGACACGTTTGCCCATTCACACTAATTTCTTGTATATACGGCTCCAACAACCGCATGTTCCTTTCCGATTCTCGGATTCTTGCAAAAGCAAACTTTTGCTTACAGTTTATCGCGATGTGCCCTTCCTTTTTCCAGTTGTAGCAAATTAGTGGCTTCCACGATTCAAACGCCCGTGTGGTATCAGTGCGTTGTTTAGGAACCTCACTCGATTTCTCCGCTTCTCTTTGCCCTTCCCCTACACTGTCCTTCGTAAAAGACGGGTCCTTCTTGAAATGACGGTGCGAAGCGGGTTTCCGTGGATCAGGTTTCTTCTAAAAGCCCTTTTTCCTTTCATCCTTTTCAACGCGCACTGCCCTGCTATGCAACTTTCGGCGAGTATAATACTCCTCAGCTAACTCTGCTGCCTTGTTTAGCTGTACTTCACCAAGTTTGTCCTGCAGCCAAAGTTTGACATCCTCCTCGAAGCAGCGGTAGAATTGCTCTAATGCAACGCATTCCACCACTTTATCGCGGTCTTCATAAACGCCTTGGCCCTTGAGCCATTCAATTAAATCGGCTTTAAGACGAAACGCGAAGTCAACATGTGACTCATTCCCCTTTTTAGCATACCGTAACCTTTGCCTGAAAGCCTCGGGTGACAACTTATAACGTCTCAAGAGCACTTCCTTAACATCGTCATAGCTCTCAAACGCTTCCCTCGACAAGCAAGTTATCGCGTCGGACACTTCGCCAGAAAGAAGAGCTAACAGGTTCAGCGCCCAAAGAGACCGCTCCAAAGCATTTCGCTCACAGACGTGTTCAAACTTGACGAGATACTTCGCCATGTCCTCGCCTACTACGAACGGTGGCAATTGGTCCCGAATTCTATAACCGCTGACCTGAACTGTTGGAGAAGCTACGCTAGGTGCCTGCGAACACTGTAGTATTGCCAATTCTATTCGTTTCAACTCGAGGCGCTCCTGTCTCTCGGCCTCCTCGCGGCGTTCTCGCCTTTCAGCTTCTTCACGAACTTCTCGCCTTTCAGCTTCTTCACGTTCGCGAGCTTCTCGCCTTTCAGCTTCTTCACGTTCGCGAGCTTCTCGCCTTTCAGCCTCCTCGCGGCGTGCTTTGATATCCACCCAGGCCTCATCGACTTCCTCAGCCGACACTCCCTCATCCTTCATGATCTCAAGGATCACTTGCTTTCGTTTCGCACGGCCCAAAGTAATGCCGAGTTCCTCACAAATTTCGATGAGTTCCTTCACTTTAAGGTTCTCCATCGTTCACACTAGCCTCTTGCTGTTTGCCCCTGTTAACAATTTACTTGCCGTACCCACTATAAGTCAACTAGCAAGACTCGCAAGCAATTTTTCACACTCCCTTGTTTACCCCCTCCGCATTAACTTTGGTTTCACTTCGACTTTGCTTGAAACGATCAAAGCTCACTTCAATGCTTCGCACAGCCCTTCTCTAAACTACTACAACCTGAGCTAGAGCAGTCTAGTGAACTGAGGGGAAAACATCAGGCACTCACCGCATCGATGTCGCTGATGCCGACCGATCCCGCAGCTGCCAACCACTGTTACGAAGCGCGCCTCCGACGACGTTACGAAGGGCGCTACGAATCTCACCGCTGCAACCACTGTTTCGAAAGACGGCGACGCCAACACGGTCCCGAAGGCGCCACTGCTTCGAATTCCACCGGGAAGGTCACCAGCCGTTTGGTAGCGTAGGTTTCTCAGCTCGCGACTGCTTCTGCGCAGAGCTGATAGACGAGCGCACGAGACGACGGTGAGGTAAACAAGGTTTATCTACAGCATATATACAGAGGCGTTACAAATTCGGCACTTGGGCCGACGGAGACGCGAAGAGCCGAGCTCTTCTCTCTAACGCATAGCTCTACTCTCAAAATGGGTCTGCTCTCGACGCTCCGCAGGGCTTCTTTTATATGCACCGGGTCCAACTCAAATGTCCAACCAGAAGCGCCACTGGTCGTGAGGTTAGAATCCTCCAATGGGGTCGCCGCTGGGCCGCGTCATTCTTTCTCATCGAATCTGGAGAGGCGCGCTGCAGGTGGCTGCACCCAAGGACGAGTGACGTCGCCAGGCATTGCGTGAGACCCGCCAGACAGGAAGGCGCTGGTTGTTTAGCCGACGGGCTCGCGTGCTTAGGTGACTCACTGCACGTTCGCGCCAGAAAGGCGCCGTCGCATGATGACGCCGTTGAGTTGTTGACCGCGTCAGGCGGGCTCGCGTGCTGGCCTTGACACAGATTTTCTTTTTCCGAGGCATGGACGTTCGCTGCGGACTCGCAGGCATAACATTACTCAGCTACAGAGCAGAAACCTGGAGACTTACAGAGAGGGTTCAGCTTAAATTGAGAACGATGCAGCGAGCAATGGAGAGAAAATTGGTAGGTGTAACCTTAAGAGACAAGAAGAGAGCAGAGTGCATTAGGGAACAAACGGGGGTTCAGGATATCATAGTTGAAATCAAAAAGAGGAAATTGGCATGGGCCGGGTATTTAGCGTGTAGACAGGATAATCGGTGATCCTCAGGGGTAACTAACTGGATTCCTAAAAAGGCAAGCGGGTTAGGGGGAGACAGAAGGGCAGACGAGAAAAAATTGCCCGCAGCTTCCCTCGGGGGAACACTGAGGAGGATGCGGAGCATATAGTTGGTTAACGGGGTGTTAAAGTGCGACTTACTTGGGTCGATGGCTAAATTGGTTAACGTGGTTGTGAAATGGGGTGTTAAATTGCGACTTACTTGGGTCGATGGCTAAATTGGTTAACGTGGTTGTAGGAGGGGGTGTTAAATGAGTGAACACGTACACACGTATGCGAAAGGGCGGCGATGGTCGAAGGGACGTCGATCATTGTGTTTGTGGATTCGTTGGAATTCATTTCACCGCGACCTTGGACGTCGACGCGCCGTACAAACCAACCGACGAGCGGCAACTGAGCGAGCGAGCGCCGACCTTGAGTATATATACAGCTCGACGGCGCATGCACTGTCAGCTGTTGAATGTTCTCGAAGCGCGACGCCACATGCGCGTCCACTGGAGAATCAGGAGAATTGTAGATGTCGAACGCGGTGTGTAGAGGAGGAAGGGTGCACAAATGGTGGAGGAGTGAAGCGCGCGCGGTGTGTAGGGGAGGAAGGGATGCACAGATGGTGGAAGAGTGGGCGACGGCGCGACGGCGCATGCGCGCGCGTCAGCTGTCGAATGTTCGAGAAGCGGTGCGGACGGCGCGGACGGCGCACTACAAAGCGCGAGTATAAGATGCTTCCGCATCTAATATTAATATGTTTGCGGGTATAAATTGGCAGCAGCAAGCACAGGACCAGGTTAACTGGCGGAATATGGGAGAGGCCTTTGTACTGCAGTGGACGTAGTCAAGCTGATGATGATGATGTTGATGACGATGATGCTTCAACTTTGATTTCTCATGAACTCTAATATTATAACATGCTTCAAACCTATGAAAACTATAAAATAAAGAGTTGTTACTCATACAATGCTTAGTTTCACTCCAGACAATAGATTTACGCGTATCAAGCGTGCTCCTTGAATGTATCCCACACTGTGCCACAGCGGTGGTCTAGTGGTTATGGCGCTCAACTGCTCACCCGAAGCTTTTGGCATCAAATACAGCCTGTGGCGGTTGCATTTTTTATTAAGGCAAGAATGCTATAGGCCCGTGTGCTCAGGATTAGGTGCACGGTAGAGAACCTCAGGTGGTCGAAATTTTCGGTTGCCCCCACTACGATAGCTTTCATATACATATGGTGGTTTTCGAATGTTTAACCCCAGATAACAGCAAACAGAATGCATCCGATACTAAAAAAAAGAAACAAAGCGGCAAGCAGGCATACCAAAGCAATTTTTCTAGGAACATTTAACCGTTGTTATTATGGCAGCTCAGTTCAGGTTCAGCTGCTGCTTACGGTGTTATGTATCGTTTCGTGATATACAATAACAACAATTCCAACAATTTTAACAGAATCACAACTAAGCGCAACGCACCAAGTGACCTGTCAACTCTAGCGAAATCCTTATTTATTTGCGTACATACCGCCTTCCTTTCAGGGACACACAGTAGGCCTCGTACCTCCGGTCTCATACACTTCAAAGTTTTTAAAGACAAATAGGCTCTCAAACTGCTACATACAAAGCATCTTGACTTGTTGAATTTTATTTCGAGTCACACAGGCAACCTTTCCTCCTTGCAGCGACGAGGGATGAAGTGAAAGCACACTTTATTATCAGGTTGTGGACGATCTGAGACCAGGAGGCTTAGCTTCTGGTCACTTGGTCTTGAAAAGCTATTCCTGGCTATTGGCTCAATGACAAAGCGCGATACTGAGGGGGGGGGCAGAATATTTAAAAAGGCATTACTATTTTTAAAATGTTTTCAGTTTATTCTACCCTAAAAGCCTTTGAACACGTCAACCAATAAATATTCCTAAAGGTGCCCTAAATACGTTGATTTTTCTATGGTTCACGCCAAAAAAATGGCCTATTTGTGTTTTGCCGGGGAAGGTGATTACCTTAAGGATACAAACAAATAAAAACTACAATACTTCTTAAGAGGTCTGAATTTTCATATGGGCGCCAAATACGCCTCGATAGCAGTTGTCTTCACCATCCGGCTAATGATGACTTTTTCCCAAACTTGAATGTCCTGGGAATGTGCGAATACCTCACTCTAACCTTGAATGCTCACTATTTCATAAAATTGTGTCCGAAAAAAATAACATATTTTACCTATTTAGTATAACACGTAGAGCACCACGATCGGCATCAGCAGAAAAAAGATTTTTTTTATAATAGATATGCAAATACGCAATTTGTTGCACGGAAATTAATGTACAGGATATGAATTAACGGTTTATTATTACTGCCTGAGAGCACTGTGTCCGTGTCTAGTGTTATTCCGATATAGGGAGTATGTCAGATCCCTAGCCAGTTTGACTATTTATGCATATATAAGGCTTTCAGAATGAAGTACAATCAGGGCTATTCATTTCATCTCCCGGAAGGAGCGCCTACGCTCATACACAAGTATCGAAGAATAGCAGTAGACATCGCTGCAGAAGTGAGGGCACAGGGGTGACGGGAAAGCTCACTGGAGCCACGTCATAGGCACGGCATATCGAAAAGGTTGAAAGGAGCTTGGAAAGCGTAGAGTTTACTCACACGTCTTTTAATCAAGTGAGCCTGACAGAGTGAGGTGTTTCAAACAGAGAAACACGCTTTGCGATCAAATAAAAATAGCGGACGTAGTGGGGCGTCTCCGGCAGTACAGCGGCATGCTATACCAAGTTTTCTTTTGTGTCTAGCAAAAAATATTCACCAGCTTAATTGTTCAAACATTATGAATACAATTAGTTTCCCCGCAAGGGCGGAGGAATAGCAATGTAATGAAAAATTTTGTAATGTAACAATAGCAGCTAGCTCTTTTGAATGCAATCTCGGGCAACTCCATCACACGCTAATGCAAATACATGCAGCTGTTTCGAGGAACGAAGCGGTGTTCGAGCGGTCTGTCGTCTCACTGCGAAGTAAGTAGAGAAAGCAGAGGGCACAAACAAGCTCCATACTGATGGCTCTCGAGATACTACACACCAGATCCTCCATTGACGCCGTCTGGATTAGAAAACGAGTTTTTGTTAGTGTTACAAAATTGTATGCGTCTTGAATCACCTATCAAGCTATGAAGGGCGCGCTAGCTAAAGAAGGTCAGTGTCGCAAACCAATTTTTAGGGGGCAAAGCTCCTCTTGCCGAGCCTCGGTTCTCTTTTAGCAAGCCGTTTTTTCTCATTGCTTCCACGAGAGGCACGGCTGTGTGCCACGATCAAAAGGGCGCCGGCTAGATGGCACACCGTTACCCAGGTGGCTAGGGTGCCTAAATGTTCTCCTCCGAGAGAGGGTGGAGACACTGCTTTTGTGGAAGCCATACTGGTTCAAGCATTCGCGTTCGCTGGCATCGCCTGGCATGCAGAGAGCGATAGCTTTAAGAGAAATGTGAGGTAATTCGGCTACGTTGATCCCTTCTGGCGGCAGAACTTGCACATATACTATTGGTAACAAATAATTTAGGCACTAATTATTACGTGCGCAATATTTCATTGCAAAATAAACATGTTTAGGGCGTATCTACCGGTCTGTCTATTTCACTGGCTGCATATGTCCTCGTGCTCTCGTGGTCGATTGATTAGGTAGCTGAGTACCAAAATTGTCATGGCATGATATCAGCTTGTGAAAAACATAAATGAATCTTCTTTACACAAAAACCATGACATGCATTTATGTATGGCCAAAAAGGAGCGACGTGGTGAAAACGCTACAACGGCCGTTTGGTAAACTTCATGTACACTATTGTATCGTTGATCCTCAGATGCAGATGCGAGAAGTGTGCCGACACGTGCCTTCACTCCTCGTGTCGGCGCATGCTCCAGCCCTCTGGCCAGTGTATAAAGGCTGCCTCTTGAATAAACATTCAGTCTTGTTCTTGCCATGAAGTGTCTTTTCCTCGCACCTGCGTACGATACTACAGTGGCAACGAGGATGGGATGCTGATGGCACTTCGATTCTGACACCAGAGTAATGGGAAATCGACTCCTGGCCTTCGACGGCGCTGTGAGTAGCTGGAAACGTATCGTGAACGCTTGGAAGCCTACTTTAAGGGCAACGAGATTACCGACACAGCTAAACGCTGGGCCGTACTGGTTTTGTCATTGAGCTACAGTGTCGTTCGGATTTCAAGTGCGCCACGTGGGGCTCCTCATCAAATCTTTGACGTATAAAGATGTAACATGCCTGGAAGACCATTTCAACCCCCAAGCAAACAAAATAGCCTCAAGCTATACCTTCTTAACACGAAGGCAAGAAGAGCAAGAAAGCGTATGAGACTACATTCTTGAGTTGAGAAGAAAAGTCGTAAATTGTAATTTCGGAACGACACTGAACCATATGTTGCGGAACCGAATCGTTTGCCGTATTGAGACGATGACGCACACCGGTGCTTGCTGGGTCGCAAGAAGTTGACTCGTGAAGACGCCGAAGAATTTGTCTTAGCTCCTGAAAAAGCGAACGAAGACGCTCGTGGCATGCAAACTACATACGCACTAACCGCAGGTGGTGGCGTCAACATGGTTCAGAAACAGTAGCAAGGAAGGAAGTACAGAAGAAACGACCTACCGCGAAGACCGCGTCTCTAATGCGACAGATGCAACGGGCCGTATACAACGACATCGGGTCGAAATAGCAGTTCCATCTGTCATAAATGTAATAACCGAGGACATCTTGCTAGGGCCTTCAAAAGATCTCACGCTCCGACGTTGGAAACGTTCGCCGTCGATGTGAAGATTAAGAGATTTTTTATGATCTAGTCGCACACAGTTCAGAAAATAAGCGCTTTTAAAGTGCCGCCGAATGAGCCCGCCTTAATGTGGTAAGGTCATCGGCTGCGAATGAATGCCCACGTGGCATCACCAGTCAGTGTAATTCTCAAAGGTGTGTGCAAGAAACACTGCAAGTGGTGGCTGACTTTGCAGAAAAATCCTAAACGCCTTTCATGTTTCCTGATATCGTTACCGGTCTGGGGCAAGACGAATATGAAGGTACAGCTTGATCCAGTAACGATGAGCAGATATGTGATAGTGGATCATCAAGGGCCTCTGCTGTGTAGAAGAGACTGATAGAAGCATTTCGCAAAGTTTGCGTCTTCCTTTTGGGGAGAGGCATGTCGTCTACGGGGAATGTTGTGCACGTCGACAGTAAGCTCACCACACTTCTTGACGAATTTTCAAACTGCTTTGAGAACCTCGGATGCTGTATGGAACCACGGGTGAAACTATACCTCAAGGAAGGCGCTCAGTCTGCATTTCTGAAAGCTCTGACAATTACGTACGCCTTGCGAGCGCAAGTATCCGCCGAAATCGACCGACTGGTGGAAATGGGAGTGCTGTACCCCGTGACGGTGGCTGAATGGGCAACTCAGTATTGCCGATGGTAAATAAGAGTAAAGACATCCGGCTGTGTGGAGACTTTAAGCTGACTATCAATCCAGCGACAAGAACAGAACGGTACCGGCTTCCGAAAATTGAAGACAACTTTGGAACGCTAGGGGGGGGGGGGGGGGGCGAGGTGTTTAGCACGCTCGACTTGCGGAACACATACAACCAACTTCCCCTGGATCATGATGCCAAAACGATAGCTGTGCTGAATGCGCACCGAGGCCTCTTCTGTTACAACCACTTGGCTTTTGGCATCGTCTTGGCACCTGCGCTGTTTCAGCAGCGCATCGAAGTGGCACTACAGGGATTACGGGGGGTGAAAGTTTACCTGGACGACTTTATTGTAGCGGAAAAAGCACACAATACCACGCTACTACGCCAAGTAATGGAACAACTGCGGGCGTATGGCCTTACGCTGAACAAAGAGAAGTGTCGTTTCCGGAAAAAAGAAGTGATATTTCCTGGGCACCGAGCCTATTCAAGAGGCTTTCACCCCCTGCAGGACAACTTAGACGCCGTGCTGGCGGCGCCACCACCCACCTCAGTAAGCCAGCTTTAATCATTCTTGGGACTCGTGACGCGTTACTCGAAGTTTCTACCAAATTTGTCGGACAGCTTGACTCCCTTACAGCACCTGTAGTCAAAATCTGTACCCTGGTGTTGGGGGACGCACAGGTGACAGAATTCCAAGAAACCAAGCGTGCCATGAGCAACGCAAACTTACTTGTACATTATGATCCTCAGAAACACCTTCGGCCTGAGTGTGATGCGTCGGCGGAAGGAATAAGCGCAGTTTTGTCTCAGCGCATTAAAGAAGTGGATCATCCTATCGCTTTACGCTCCAGAACTCTTAGGTCGGCAGAAAGTGACTATTCACAATTAGAAAGAGACAATAGCACTCATTTTTGACGTTGTCAAATTCCGAGATTCTGTGTTTGGCACAAGTTTACTCTGGCGACCGAACGGAAGCCTTTGACCGACTTGTTAAGTCCAGACATACTCATGCCGCAAATGCCAGTGGCACGAATTCGCCGTTGGGCGCTGCTCTTAGAAGCATATCGGTATGATTAGAAATACAGAAAAGCGGAGCTGAATGCGAATGCCAACGCTCTGAGCCACTTGCCTTTGCCTGTCCGCGATGATGGCAGCGAAAAAGAACTTGCAGATTTTGTCCTGCATGCGCAAGCACTGAATGACTGTTTTGTCTGCGCAGAATGTCTGATCCCACCATTAAAAACTACACACTTCATCAAGTAAAGACTTCCACACTGAAAGGCTGGCCCAAACACCTGGGGACAGACGAACAAAAGTATCAATCGTATTTTGCACGGAGGCAGGAATTCAGCGTGAGTAAGGGGATACTCTATTGGGGTCACCGAGCGGTTCTTTCTAAAGCTGCTGAAAATTTTCTTTTGAAAGAGCTGCATGACACGCATGCTGGCATCACAGCAATGAAAACCTCGCACGCTTGATTTTCTGGTACTCGGGGCTAGACAGTGATATTGAGATGCTTGCGAAACAGCATCCCCAGTGCGTGCAGTGTTTGACCATGTCCCTCGCACACGTTCCAGTAAACTGGCCGAAGACCAATGCACGTTGGTACCGTCTACACATGGATTTTGCAGGTCCCCCAGAAGGACATATATTGTTCGTTCTTGTCGACGCCGAGACTAAGTCGATATAGGCAGTGCCAACAAAGACGGCCAAGGCGGCAACGACAGCAAATGTACTTGAGGGCATTTTGGTGCGCTTCGACCTACCACGGACTCTCGTGTAGGACAATAATCTGCGATTCACCAGTGCAGAGACAGCACGGTTCATCCGGGAAAATGATGTGCACCACATAACGCCTGCCCCATATTACGCGCAATCCAACGGGTTGGCAGAACGGGTGGGAACGCCGCGAAGCCGACTTCCCGAATTTTTTTTACGTTACAGGACCATGCCGACCCAGGAAGCGCAGTCGCCCGCAGGAAGACCTCTGGTATTCCAGCCACGGATTCAAGCCACGTTGCCTAAGCAACATCTTAACAAAGGAAAAAGAAGGAGGCAGCCTTCAACGCAGATCCAAGCCAAGAAAAAAAGAGTATACACGAGAAATGCAAGTTTAGAGTCGACAGTATGGTCAGCCAGGTCAAAGATGGCTTCCAAGAACCATGACAGCAGTCTAAGGCAAATATTGCTCACTGTCAACATGCCAAGGGAGGTGACGCGTAGGCACCTGGATCAAGTACGAGCCCACGCCTCATCAACACCAGTTAAAAAAGAACCCTTCAAGGCACCTATGACCCTGGAGCATTGATCTTCCGTAGGGCCCCTCTCTTCTGCCGGCCACCAGACAACTAGTAGCAACACCCTGCAAGCCGGTCAGTCTGTGCCGGACAAGCCAGCGTGTAGAGGTGGCGTTGAGCCGGCAGCTCCAGGAACAATAGAACCAATCCAACTCAGATGCTCCACCCGTGCCCGCAAGCACCCGGATAGTAAACTGGCCAGGGGGGAGGAAGTGATATATCGTTGATCCTCAGATGGGCAGATCAGAGAAGCATGCCGACAACAAGTTCCTTCACTCTTCGTGACGGCGCGTGCTCCATCCCTCTGGCCAGGGTATGAAAAGCAGCCTCTTGAATAAACATTCACTCCTGCTCCTGCCATGGCGTCTTTTCCTCGCACCTAAGTACGAGACTACATAAACCAAAATTGCCATACTATAAGAGGAGCATGAAGAAAATATTCATCACTAACCTTAAGATGAAAACCTTGTCATGTAGGCAATAAAATACACGGCACGCTCAGGGACTTCTTATGGCCGCTTAATAATTTGATATGTGCGAAAACTGACAATGCCTAATAGGAGCATATGGCTTACACAAATGAGTGGTCATATTACGTAAATAATGTCATGCGCGCCATGACGCCCATGTCAGTCATATTGTTCTAACAACTGTTTTATTTTCATGGTGTGTGCCAAAATTGACTTGGCATGATAACAGCGCAAGACAAAAAAATGAGTGTCATCATGTCATGCTCCACTGACATTATAACCTGGTCATGGAGCTAGTGCTAATGGCAGTATTATTAACTTTTTGAGAACCAATACTTAAATGACACGATAAAAAATTACTAATAACGAAAATAGCAGATATAGTAACCTGAAAAGCTTGTTATTTATGTCATGTAGGCAATAACATACATCAGCAGCTCATGAATCTCTGACACCCAGTTTATTTTTGTGAAAGCAGTTATATGGACAATCTCGGCTTGATTTCTCATTCACCATATATATATATATATATATATATATATATATATATATATATATATATATATATATATATATATATATATATATATATATAATCAGCAAACGCATGAAAGAAAAAGTTATATGGAGAAAGACAACTCCGGTGCACGGCATCAAACGTCCGATCTTTTGCATGTGAGTGGGAGGCGCTAGCCACTGAGCCACGCAGGAGCACCTCCTCCAAGGTTTGACCAGCAAGCTATTTATACCCACCCCATACCGCTGGCGACGCCAATTGCGGTGGAACTGTCGTGTTTTCAGCATCGCCAGCAAGGTGGCGCAGTGAGCACGCGTCGCCAGATCATAGCGACGTGGACACTCGCGTTGATGTGTTTATCTTCCTTGCATACAATTACCCGGAGAGGGGGGACAGACGCTCACGCTTGGGTGCGCTTATCTTGCTGAGGGGGAATCGTAAGACTCGGGCTTTCACTGGAACAATTCTGTTTTTAACCGGGAGCGCAAAGCTCACTGCACCCGCTGCACAGCCTCCAGTGGCGAAAGAGACGCGCTTTTGAGACACAGTGAAGTAACAACTGTGACACTTATTTTCGTCAACAACGCGGGGTGCGTTTCGATCTCCTTGCTACTGTTCGCGTGACATTACACTTTGTTGCTATTGGCATCTGCTGCTTTGATTGAAATGTGGGGTTTAACGTCCCAAAACCACCATATGATTATGTGAGACGCCATAGTGGAGGGCTCCGGAACTTTTCACCACCTGGGGTTCTTTAACGTGTGTGCAAATCTGAGCACATGGGCCTACGACATTTCCGCCTCCATCGGAAATGCAGCCGCCACAGTCGGGATTTGATCTCGTGACCTGTGGTTCAGCAGACGAGTACCTTAGCCACTAGACCCTGCAGTGGGGCGACATTTCTTGCTTTGCTGCATAGCTTTGCCTATGCGGCAAAGCTGTCACTTAATAATTCGTTGTTTACGAAAATTAGCACCACATGATAACAGGGCATAGCAACCATAACAGAGTGGTCTTGAAATGAAAATCATGCCATCCATGTCATGTGCGCCATGATACATATGAACAAGTTACGGGGCTTCTATGGCGGATTTTGTTTATATCGGTGATTACTAATATTGAAATGGCGGGGAAAAGAGTATGACTAACATAACTGACTAATAATAACATACAATTCAGATTAGCATCACTTCATTCAGATTAGCTTAATCTGGCTCTATCCGGATGGCCTTGACAGGACCATGCTCCAGCATATAAAAGGCTAGACTATCTCAATTAACTTTGAATTCGCTGGCTTGTGGTTAGCCTAATGTATACTAGCTTAAGTCGGCTTTATCCACACTGCCTCACTGTGGTCATACTGAGTCATCCGCCTGGCTAAACATTCTCAACTTACTCAAATAGTTTTTTACTGACTAAGTTAATTCCAACTAGCTTAATCTACCTGATCCTGTCTGACTTAACGTGACCATGCTGAGGCATCCATCAGACAACACAATCTAACTCTAACCTCACTTGCTCGTAATTAGCTTAATGTGAAATAGCTTAATCCTGCTTAATACACACTGTTGTGAGGTCATGTTCTATCATTCAACGGACTATATAAGCTAAGTTTATCCAAAACCACTGGTTCAGGCATACATAATTCTGGCCTAGCTTAATTTGGCTTAACCCGATCTACACTATTGCGGCTTAATCTCTAGTGTCTTACTGTGCCATACTGATTCACTGAAATGGCTAGGCTACTTTAACTTCCTAATAAGAGACTTGCTCAAGATTACCCTAATTAATAGTTGCTTAATCTGGCTTAATCTGAAGTTATTGTGGCCATGCTATGACATCCATTAAGCTAGAAAATCGCAACTCACTCAAAATTTGCTTGCTCACGATTCGCGTAATTTGGATGACCTTAATCCGGACTAATCAACATCGCTTTATTGTGGCCGTACTCTGTCATCCAAGTGGCCAAGCAATCTCAACTTACCTATAATTGCCTGGTTCCAAATTTGGATTGCCTTAATCCAGCCTAATTTGACCTCATTGGTCTAATGTGACCACACGCAGCCACCTAGACGGCTAGCTATTCTCAATTGCCCCGCCGCGGTGGTCTAGTGGCTAAGGTACTCGGCTGCTGACCCGCAGGTCGCGGGTTGAAATCCCGGCTGCGGCGGCTGCATTTCCGAAGGAGGCGGAAATGTTGTAGGCCCGTGTACTCAGATTTGGGTGCACGTTAAAGATCCCCAGGTGGTCGAAATTTCCGGAGCCCTCCACTACGGCTTCTCTCATAATCATATGGTGGTTTTGGGACGTTAAACCCCACAAATCAATCAAAGCTATTCTCAGTTCACTCGGCATCGACTTGCTCAGTAGTAACTTCTTCTAGATATAATTAGTCATGCTCAATCCCAAAGAACATAGCCTAGTCGAATCTAATTTACATCATGGCTATGTCATCTAATCTCGCACTGAATTAGCGTAGCCTGACATAATCTCCTCTAATTGTGCGTAATGCTACTTCATCGGTATCTATCTGTATAGACTAGTGTCGACTAGAGGTAACTTAGCTTGCCCAAATACAAAGGACTGTGATATACTGGCTTAGCTATGCTCCTTCCAAACATATCCTGGTTTAATCTGGCGGTTTTTATTGTATTGGCTACTATTGATTGTTCTAACTACGCTTATTTAAAACATCTATTAACTTCTCACGCCTCTTTGTAAAATCAACTTCATGCGGTGATTATGCGAAAGCAGCTATTCGAAAGCAGCAAGCATTTCTTTAATAGCATGCTCACTGCCAGCGATAAACATATGCACAGCCACATGCTGGAAAAGTCAGCAACTAACTTCGCCTATATTGATGCTGTTGGTCGAATGCCAGTAGTCACGTTTCACTTGTGCTTTCCATCGTTGTATTCGCTCACTGTTACGAAAGAAGCCAAACATCCCCTGGCATTTCGCGGGTGAGCAAGTACACAGTAGCACACAGCAGCCTGTCATAGCATCCAAACAAAGAATCTCAATACGGAAAGAGAACGAGTTTACAGCATCGTTTTTGCACTAGCCTCTGCGCGCCGCCCGACATTTTTTGAATGAATATGGCTGTCAGGTGGCGCGGAGATTTTCAAAAGGTGTTTCCACTCTCGAAGCGGAGGCGTGCGCACATCTAGGCACCATAAAGGTAGCGCAGCACACACCTGCACTCTCTGTCCCTGACGGTGTTGTTTCGTGAGCGATGGCAGTGGCTGTTGGCGTCGTGGAAGCTCGATTACTTGAGTGGAGGAACTAGCGCTACAGTGCGCGAATTTACTATTACATTATAGCATGCTGTGCCTACATACTTCCCTGCTTCGGATACGTCTCGCGATTTGCCTCATGTGTCAGCTTGTGGTCATTGTGGGTACCACAATTGTGTTAGCGCTGTGACTGTGGTGGTTATCATTACTCTGGAATTGGAATACTCTCTTCAGAAAGGTGAGTGAGAGTGTTAGTACTTACCTGCATGCTGTAAACATTGTTTTTTGTTTATTTTCCGCCAGACATAATACTTTTTACGCCTGTCTTTCTGCGCAGTGAGCAACAAATTGCGCAGAAAAGAACTCGCGAAAAAGTAGTTAGCCACCTATGTGTAACTGCTTTCGCAGTCACGGCAACAACGAAAGACAAAAGACAATTCAAAATCTTTTATTTTTCTACATACACATGAATTTTCTCTATTCTTTTAAGTGAATTCATGGTGAAGTGTACAAGTCCAGTCTTGTTGTCAAATCTTTTTCACTCCTTGGGGAGCTCCTCCAACGGAAGCGATAGATGACAGGCATTGCAGACGCCAGCGCACGCAGCCTTCTGCCTGTTGTGTTTCAACGGCTGCACGTGCAATAATATAGTAAAAATAGTTAGACACAAGTGACAGAAGATGAAGATGCACGCATATTACAAGTACGTGCACGTTAATACAAAAACAAGCGTTAAAATAAGACTCACAAACAACTTTACCTTCACATCTTGCACAGTCTTTCTGAAGCTTCTCTGACGAAAGAGATGGATGACAGGCATCGCAGACGCCAGCGACACAGTCTTCTTCAGCATGGTGTGTGCCCACGGCTGCACAATAAGTATGTAAAATAGTGAGTCACACGTGACAGAGGATGAACACAAATGCATATGAGAAATGCGTGCAAGATGAAATGAAATATACGCGAGATATGACATGCTAATTATTTCACCATGATGTCACACATCGTCAAAGACTCATTTCGATCCCCTTAGCGCAATGGCTTAGGAGCGGCAGCCGCAGCCACAATTCCGCGAACCACCGTGCCGCTAAACAAGTCAAGCGAACCACGTCGTTCAACTCGAGCAAGCGAACGCGAGACCAAAGACGGCGCTGCACGCTGAGTCTCTGCCACCAGCGAACTTCGAACAGGAGAGCGAGCGTACGCTTGGCCGCCACCAGGAACAGCGCCGAGCTGGTTTGGAGCTGGAGCCGAAGAAATCGACGGTAATGTGGTCTTTTTCAACAAACTCGAGTGAGTGCAGCTGGTAAACGCGAGTCCGCCGCCGCGGCCAACGGACAGCGCCGAGCTGCTTGCAACCGACTGACGAGAAAGCCAACTGTAATGGCGACCGATTTTCAGTGAGTTCCGACGCTAGCGAAAGCCCCGCCAGCCCGTGCTGGTGCACTTACAGCGCGCGACATACTACAACCAAGCTCTTTACGAGAACCCGCAACGTGTTTTCGACGACTTCCAACACAGCGACGGGGTCTCAGGCCAGTATCGTGAGCCCGGAGCTCATCGCGGCGGCGAAGACATGCGAGCACTCGATGAGCAAGCGTACGGGAGGCTGACGGCAATGGCGGCCCAATTTCCAGGCGGTCGCAAAGCACAGGCGAACTGCAGACGCCGAAGCTCACCTTTGCGATGCATTTCGTGCGTGCGATATACAACACGACCGAGCCCGTTGCCGGCAAGCGCAATTCGTATCGCACACGCGACAAGTAGAGTAGAATAAAGAATGATAACCTACTTGCCTTGAAATTCAGCGCTGTGTTCTGCCCTGAGTCAGACTGAAGTATATATCCGATAGGCCTGTTGTCTTCTCGGCCGCCATATTGGCCTTCCCAACTGTTGGTCATGACTATCTTGAAGCCAGAGATATACAGCGTGACGTGGTGACGTGTCTAGACTTGCTCCAGACTTCATTGGTTCAGCGAAACGCAAAAGCAGCAGCCCACGCTCATCCAAGCGTACACACAAGCACTACTTGGTATTTCTTAGATCGTCGAATCCAGGCGGCCGTGGTCGAGCACTCCGAGCGCGACGCAACGCGAACCGTCGCCGGCAAATTAAGGGAAAAGACTGAGTTAGCAGAGGAAGAGAAGGAGGAATGACCACCTTGGCAACGCTTTTCGCGCTGCCTGCAATCGCCGGGCGGTTCATTCCTTGGTTTCGCGCGCCACGCTTCGCTCTGTGGTTGCTCCTCAACGGTCTATTTGTTAATCGCGTGCGCCTATTGGGCTCCGTTACTCATTTTTTGGGTAATTTTGACTTAGAGTGTGGTTATTGCGGCAGTCTCCAGGATCTTCCCACTTTGCCATTGTTTCGTCACTATGTTTTGCTTAAAGTGAATCAAGCCTATTTTTTTCAACTGTTGCAGCATGATAAAGTCAATCATTTGCATACTCGAAGCAATACTTTGACTACTCATACATACCATTTTCGAAAACAAAGCCTGCGGCTCCCTAAGAAACGTACTATCTATGGCAAATAAACATTAACTTATCAGGCGACTGTGGCCATCAATAAAATGTCCACAAATGGTAATTTTGATGTTTCAACGAAAATATTTAAAAAAGGAAACATATAAATATTTACTCAACTCTTGGTCTCTGTTAGGTATTACATTTTCACTGCTATATGCTTAAGAACAGTTTATTTTGTTCTACTTGCAAATGTATATTGTATAGTGTACAGCTGATTTATCTATTCAATATATCGTGTATGTAGTTACATTGTTTTGTTACCTGTCGTCAGACTGTACAATGGAGCCGAGGCCTTTTTCAGGTGCCCCAGCCTTTAGCCCCGGCTTCCTCCTTTGCATGAAAGGAAAATAAACTTCACTTCTAGTATTCCTCATTTGCTCTGAAGACTCGTATGGAGTAATAAGGGCTGCAGCGCGAGCACGAATGTGCTAGAAAAAACAGACAAAGTCGAGGTACGGAAGGCAAAAGAGGACAACACAGCGCTCGTGTTGTCCTCTTTTGCCTTCCGTACCTCGACTTTGTCTGTTTCTTCTAGCACATTCGTGCTCGCGCTGCAGCCCTTATTACTATGAATTCAAACCAACTAGCCCAAATCGCCATTCTTCTTCAACTCGTATGGAGGAAAGCTTGACTAATTACCGTTACTTAATCGTAATTCTATCCTATCCTGACTGATAATTTTACTATTATATTGCGTGCAGATATTTATGAGGTGGTCAACCGAAGCGCAGTTGAAGAGTTGCAAGTTTCGACTGCTATCTGATACCACAGTGTTTGATAACAAGTACATGAAACTCTGAACGCGAGTTGCATACTTTTTGAATAACCTAACATATCGACATTCGTTCTTACCTTGCTCAACATATCCACTGAGCACCGTAAGATTCGCAGTTTAAATGGGGACCAATAATCACCAAAGCGTGCATGTAACCAGCCTGTGGTCATTGCAGAATCGGTGACGTTCAGTCTATAGATGGTCTAGATGCATGGCGACCGCCTGTACCATCTTTCCTATATTCTGCTTCTGCGGCTCAGCGGGAGGATACTTAAAACGGCGTTACAAAGAAAAACAGCATTAGTTCCATGAAAGGAAAGACAAAGCAACCCCTTTAATCGAGCTTAACCTGTGGTCATAGCACGTGGCACTCTTCTCCGACTGCACTTGTTGATAAAAATGTTATTTCTTTCCTTCGCCAGTGTACTATACAGCCTGCATACTATACAGCCTGCAGACTTTGAAGTACAGTACGTTTTCAGGATCTCTTGCAGAGCCATCACTATTATAGGTGCGTCAATACGGGCCACGCAAATATACAACAAAAACGTCCATTTGAGAATATATTTGCCAAAGCGTTGGTTTTACCTCTCGTACTCCTTGGCTCGACATTCCAAAATGAGCCCGAAGATATCTCAAAGCGCAAAACCTTTTTTTTTTCTCGCCACATGCAGGTATCGCCAACAGCGTGGCAGCCTTTTCGACCATACGAAGTAGCACCGCGGTGCGGAGAAAAGAGTGGGCCACGCCCACCTCTGAAAAGACGCTCCCTCCGTGCGATTGGTATGACCAGAGAGAAACCTACCACGCGCCCACCTTTTCGGAGGCCATGGCAGAAGTTAATTATGCAACTATCGAAAAGGAGGCATTAGCGGTTGAGATGGCCTTGAGCTACTTCAAGAGCTACCTAGAAGGCTAAAATTTCAAGCTTTTAACTGATAATCAAGCTCTTACACACCTGTTTTCCCTGGCGCACACTAAGGAAGATTGGCTAGGTGGATGAGTGAAATCTAGCAGTATAGTTTAGAAGCTACGCATCGCCCAGGGCTCAAACATCGAAACGCTAATACGCTTTGAAGATTGCACGTGCCAGTAGATACCAACTGCTAGAGCGTAAACATGAAGAGACTTTGGGATGGCACACCAAATTTATAATTTAGGAATAGTCCAATAGATGTGCCTGAAACAAGTGTGCTATTGATTCTTAGGCTTTACATGACAGCCCCATATCAGGTGGTCATGATGGATTTTGGAGTACTTACCGGTAACTTGCGCAAAGATTCACGTGGAAAAAAAAGGTAGGTGTTGCATGCTACATCAAAACATGCCACGAATTCCAGGTACACAAAGCCAGGTTCCAGCCAAGGGGGAATAAGATTGTCATGCCAACATATTCTAACGTTCCTATTGAAGTAGTGCATCTCGACTACGCCGAGATAAAAAAGAAGGGCGAGGGTTTCAGGGCTTTTCTTGGGGCAGTAGAAGAATGTACGCGGTTTGCTGCTCAAAGCCTGAAAGAGAGCATGCGAATCCGGTCATTCAGCTACTGGAAAGTAACATCTATTAAATCATCGAGCTTTTCGCTGATAACGAACCAGCTTTCCGAAATGACGAGCTCAAAAATGTGGGCCCAGAAAAGGGGTGTCGGGCTTCGTTTTCATGCACCTTAAAACCCCGAAGCAGACTCTGTCGTAGAGATGGTGATATTGGACCTGAAGACGTTCATTTCCCTCTACCCAAAATTTAAGGAAGCTAGAAATGCCCACACGAGGTATCAGTAGCACATCGCAATCAAACCTACACAGCTGGAGTAAGATGCGGTCCGCATTCGCGGCTTTTCAGACAAGCCGATGGCTTGCTGCTGATAAACAACTGAGCATCGTTGGGAAGATATTATTTCGAGAAATGTTATTGTCACCAGGACAGCAGAGGAAGTAGCGGTTTCCTATGAAGAAAAACTTTGACAGACGACACATGTCAATGATGCCAGATATCACACCTGGAGACGTGGTTCTATAGTGTGTAATAGTGTGTAAAGCCTAGATGCAAAGTCTTCGTTCAGTGGTACCCTACACAGTGCTTAAAATTGCCAAACTACAAGTAATATTGAAGACTGCGTAATCCCTAGACTTCAAAGGAAACACAGAAGAGGCTTCGATAGGAATTGTTCTACCGTACCATACCAGGAGGGCTGAAGACAAAAGGTTGTGAAATTACAATGTTTCTCACACATAACCTAACCGCAACTGCACATTGACGAAGACAAAAGGAAAGAGGCCATGAGAAGACAAAGGGGCAGAAGAGAAGAAAGAAGAGAATGGCTACCATGTGGCATCAATAAATGATCGAAGGCACACTGCTTTCGTGGACCTACACAAAATTGAAGTTGATAAATGTAGGAGCGGCGATATACTGACGTCATCACAATAAGAAAGAGCAGTAAAGCTTCCAGACATTAAGAAGCGTTTTCGAGGTGCCTCGCTTTGCATGTGTGGCTCAAGCACCAGATTGTTTCTTACCATCGCAATGGTGTCATAAATACGTTGTAAATAACGCGTAGTATGGCATGCAGGCTTCTTGTAGGTATGAGTTTTCAGATGATTTCAAAGGGGAAGCATGATACGTCACAGGGCGAGGTAAACGTACCTAGTCAACCCCACAAAAATTAAGTGTAGGGTAGGCGTTTATTTTATTGCGTTTTGATTTTTCATTGCTGCATATCATTGAGCTGCGTGTCCCTCTTTCTACGATTCTCGCTGCAATAAACTCGCCAGTCTACGCAATGCGTGGGTAAAACACGAAGAACAATTCGGTCTCGAAAAAGTGTTGGACGGATTCTCGAACTTTCCTTGTTACGATGTCAAGACATAACTTGCTGATGAGTGTCTCTTTTTTAACTTGATCGAGTCAGCACTTTTACCATCCAAATACTTCAATGACCTTGCCTCTCATCTGCTCTCTCTTATTTCCCTTAGTCTATCTTCAAAGCTGTATTTTAAACATCTCGCCAGCGACTGGGGTATCATCATACGTCTGGACGTCTCACAGTGTTGTCTTTTACGTTATGAGCGTTAGACGGCGCTACATTTATGTGTAAGGTAAAACGGAGGGTGTTGTGTCGGATTCAATATGGTGATTTTTGCCTCGGCGTGAAGTACTTTGCAAGGTTTCATTGCCAACACTGGCCTGCAATGGTATCTGTGCCAAATAAGAAATTTTATTTATTACCATAGTCCAGTCACAAAAAGCCCATTCTTATAGTTCATAAAAGTACGGTGTTTTGAACTTCTTGTATGCTCTTTTTTTTTCTAGACACATTGGCTACAAATACGTCGTACCTGTATCAGCCTTGGATAGTGACTGACGAGACACCAGGTAGAGCAATCTCTTTGTGCTGCAGATAGATGCTTCCCTGATCCACATATACAGTAGTATTGTAACTTCTAATTTATAGCTATACCCAGTCATTCCTGATGGACGCTTCATTTTAAAAGTAGTTTATATTTTAGCGCTTTGTGATAAATGCGCTGTATAAGTTCAAGCAACATATGCTTGCGTTCATTCTAAAAGACACGTCGAGCAAACACGCACACAAGTGAATCTACAGCCAAAAATAACAAGCAGCGGTTGGTGCGTATACATCCTAAATGCCAGAGTGTGCAAACATGAACATGCGAACGAAATCAAGACATTGCAAACGCCTAATAACAACTTGTTAGTCGGTGTTTGTGGCGTCTTGAATTCCTTCCTAGGTCCATATTTGCACACCTCGTCTTTTAAAATGAGTACGTACCAACCACTGCTTGTTATTCTAAGCAGTAGACTCGTGTGGTATGAAGAATATTTTCGACTGAAGATTTCCACCTTATTTGACGAGTTATGCAAATGTTTTTTGCTAGATTTGCTATTGCATTTTCTAAAGCCTTCAAGCGCAATGTACTTGTTGGTAAAAATGATCTAGTCATGATCCTATTGAATGAATATCAGACATAATGAGCGTGCGAGGCTTCGTGTTTTACTTATAGTGGGATACTGTCAAGTAAATTACCTTTGATTGACAGCTTGCAGCCTTATCGTAAATGCTTGCGTTAGTTTAAATAGCTTTCTTATATATAATGCTAAAATTGAAGCAGATGGCACAAATTACCGTCAGTATGTGCAATTTCGCAAGCGTCAGTTCTTCTTCTAGTCCTCCGCACAAGGCGCCTACCTATTCGGAGGAATCGGCCTACTAGAAGGTGAATTCTTCGAATAGTTATTATGTTATTCATAAGTCCACGAGTTAATTATTGTAAATAAGTGTTAATTGGGAAAACGAGTTACTATTATGAGAACCAAGACGACACTCTTTTAGCTGTGATACAGTCCTGAATAGCAAAAAGAAGATCCCTGTGGCTGTACGCCATAGCAGTCGCCCCAAACAAAACAAGTACATGTTCTGATAGTTTTAGGCCCGCATTTCGAAGAGATGGTACTTGTTTACTCTTCCTCAATGTATTCAACTGGCGAAAATATATAAAAAATGACCAGTCGCTTTGTTCTAATTGCAAAAAAGACACTACGGGAAATTCAGCAAACCTTCTCTAAGGAGATAAAAATTAGGAGAAGTAACGCCGCAACAAAATTTCGTGATGGCAACTTTCATCATCATTGAATTTGCCAGATCACTGAGCCAGGAAAATAAAAGGTATATGTAATCTTGAGAAGTAGTCAGTGCTGGCCTAATTTACCTGATTGTTATTGCGTGAATTTGTGCCACCTTGATGTCTGCTGTTAAGAAGAAAACTGAAATTATCAGCGTGGAGAGCGACATTCTTGCAAGAGAATCATCTATTTGATTGCAATTTAGACATTTGTGGCCAGGCACATAGATAAAATTAGTACTCTAAAGAGGAGAATGAACTGGAAAATAAAAACGTTTCATATATATAGGCTCGTCATCGGATGTGAAAAGAGAAAAGCACGCAGACAATGGGTCAGGTAAAACTGCCGCTACTGTAATCAAAGTACTTAGGCTGTGTATAGCTAGTACTATCGCCATGAATTCCACAAGACCGAGCGGTATGAAATCAGGTTCATTATGCATTGAATGAAAATTTACTCCAGTAATGAGCTGTATGACCACATCTTTTTGTGAACCATATTCTGTCATTTTTCTTTAGACTGGGGCTGTCCGAATCATAGCACGATATGCAACTTAATATGCAAATCTAGTGGAAAAGCTTTTGGCTACTGCAACGGTAATCAAAACACTGGCGGTTGCAGTTGCTTTGACAAAACAGGTAAGAAATGTGTGTAAATTTTTATGAGTGCACTTTCTGGAAAACTAGTCCTGATGTTTCCTGTCGTTTAAATCGAACCTTTAATTTTTCCACGATCAGGTTGGGGGTCCCTCATGGGAAAGGCGGTTATGACACCCTTTTGTGGTGCGTGAGGGCCCACGTCCTTGGCCCGAACGTCAAAATGAAAGTTTCCTTCTTGCTCCAGGTTAAGTACAGTAGATAGGAAAAAGAAACAGCACCTCCAACTTTGAAACGCTAGTTGTGAATACGCTTACTATGAGTTACGAAGTAGAACACCGACAAGCAGGATTTTATACACTTTCAAATCAGGCTTTGTTTGTTATATTGTAGCACGAAAGGTATTCCTCTTCAGGACAAATATGTAGACGTTTGAAAGTTAGAAGCTCTGGTAGTTTTTTTGCTAAGCAAACAAGTCAAGTTCAATCTGCGTTTAAAAAATCAGCGCCTATGAATCGCAGTGGCACAAGTATGTAGTACAGTTATGTCCTCATTTGCCAGGTTTGCTGGAAGGTCGACAGCGCACAGGCTTACAAACTAACTGCGCCTGACCATTACAGCTAGGCTTCAAATG
Source organism: Rhipicephalus microplus (assembly GCF_043290135.1). NCBI lineage: Eukaryota > Metazoa > Arthropoda > Arachnida > Ixodida > Ixodidae > Rhipicephalus > Rhipicephalus microplus. The sequence continues at coordinate 107,917,101 of NC_134707.1, read as the reverse complement.
TTTTGTTGTTGGTCCCGTAGTGCATAGCGAGGGACTCGCTCAAGTACATGTAGTGCCTTAGGTCAATATATGGCATAAAATGGGGAAGCAATCACTGGGCATATTCCTAGAGCTGACGTATCCGCCCTTGAAACGCACCTCGAAAGCACAAATAACGTATGGGTACGTTCTTTTGGCGGACCAAGAAACACCCGCGATGGTCCCAAGACAGAGTAAGAGCCGAAAGTTGATAGCAGAAACAAAATGTTTTTTTTTTCTGAAAAGGTCTAGAAGCATCGCATAAACATGCACAATTGGTTGGCTCCATCGCAGTACACCTACATGAGCTTTGATTGATTGATTGACTGATTGATTTATATGAAGATTTCAATGTTCCAAAACTGCCATATGTGTGTTAGAAAGGCCTTAGTATAGGGCGCCGTATATTTTGATCACCTGGGAATTTTTAAGGTGCACCTAAATCTGAGCACAAGGGCCTAGAGCATTTTCGCTTCTATCGAAAATGCAACCGCCGCAGCCGTGATTCCCCCCGGCGACGTGGGGGTCAGCAGCCGAGTACCTTTGCCACAATACTACTGTGGCGGGGCACCAGCATGAGCTTAACAAACAGTAGAAAGCAAGTAATCACTTGCGCTCAAGCCCAAGTACTCCAAAATATTTCAGAACAATTGAAGCCATTTTGTATTCGCCGGCCTGACCTGTCCCCTTCACATAGACAGTAGCACTCACGAGTAGTTGCCCCTTGTTGTCGGTATCACGTGTGGACTCGGCGACAATGGCTTCAAAATTTTCACTGCTACTATGTTTTCATTTATCAATACTTCCAAGAGCAAGTGACGAAACTGCCTCATAAATATTACTTCAAAATCGTAACTTCTTTTTTCACTCACTGCCACACTCTGCATCACCACGCTCTTATATGTGAATGCACCTGAGCTCACGAATTCTCCACTTGGCTTTCCTTCTCAAATTAGAGTGGAAGTTTGAGGTGAAAGTCCATTTCTCGCACAACATTTGCTTTTGCCTATCGCAAGTGCCACATTATATTGTGAAACGCTAAAACACATACCTGACGTAATTATTTTACAACGCATACTCAAGTGTCAGCGGCTGCAACCTTGCGGAAAAATTGATAATTCTGCTCAAATTGTACTCAATAAAGAGAAACGACAAGATTTCAAAAGTTCTAACATGCATTTTGGTGCCCTCAGTTAAAAAATTAGCAAACTCGGTACAATCTAACCAAACCAAATCTTTACGGAACTTCAGTACCAAGCGAGACTGAAGTTCGGAGGCACGGAGAAATTTGAAACGATCAGAAGTTTTTCGATAAAGAACGTCACAGGAAACAGTGTTTAGGCAAGTTGACTCGTCTTTGTCAGGGCAACAGCGTTGTCTCAACGATGAAAAGTTCATTTTTAAAACGTGGGCTCACTCGACATTCTCAGTAATACCTTTTAGAAGCATTTAGCCAATAACGTGTAATTGAGCGAAACTATTAGAAATAAAGATTCACAAGTTTTGAAACCGTGGGTACAAGAATTTCTTAAGCAGCAAGCAGCCTATACTTACTTGACATCATTTGAACTACATGCCAAAAGTAAAAGGAATTTAAATTATGTAGCGCAGTCAACTTGAAATTAAGCCTTTCAATAAATGCATTTTTCCCACAGTTGCTTGGCTGCCGTCTTCACCAATTAGTCCACCGACACTGCTCTTCTTCCAGTTTAGTCAGGCTTGCAGAGAACAGGGTTTACTACCCCCCCCCCGCCGCGGTGGTCTAGTGGCTAAGGTACTCGGCTGCTGACCCGCAGGTCGCGGGATCAAATCCCGGCTGTGGCGGCTGCATTTCCGATGGAGGTGGAAATGTTGTAGGCCCGTGTGCTCAGACTTGGGTGCACGTTAAAAAACCCCAGGTGGTCAAAATTTCCGGAGTCCTCCACTACGGCGTCTCTCATAATCATATGGTGGTTTTGGGGCGTTAAACCCCACAAATCAATCATAAATCAATCAATCAACTGGGTTTACTCATATTTGCTCATGCAAAATACCTGGTTCAATAATGGTTTCAAATTCTTGTGCTCACCCTTTCCTTCTAGGAAACGCTGAAAAACCTTCACAAACTAGAAATCTCCGGGTTAGCTCACCGCAGAGCTCCGGAAAGCAAGTTTTGCCCGATTCAGCCATCTTCGACGAAGGCATGGTTGACTTAATCTGGGTAGCTCACATTGGCTTCCGTTTTCTGCCAACCGCAACTTGCTGTCTTTATCCTTCCCGTAGTTGAACACGCCAACCGAGTGAGATACCTGAGCGTGATCCTACTTCTAATATCACTGAGCGACGAGTGAGAAGGAGCGGTGGCAATAGCTACGAACGCAAGTCGATCACTTCCTGTGCTTTGCCTGATTGAAAAGTTACGAAATAAGGAATAGGAAAAGACATATATTCAAAAGAAAAGTTCTTTATAGGGCTATCAATTTTTTTCTTCGGTAAAAATTTAGGAAACCAATAAATTTGAACATTCACATCAACCTCACTCCGTTCAACCGGATCTTAGTATGACCGGCAACCACTACGAGTGTGCATGTTATTTGAATTTGAAAGTAGCTCCGAGTTTCCGAGGCCTGCTCACGGTGCCCTATCGAAGTCGTACATTCTAATAACACTCATTTTTGGGCTACTTGATGCAGTGCATCAACAAAATATATCCAGCCGAAAATTGAACATACGCAAGCAACGGAGAAAAAGACAGGAAAACGGATAGATGTCGTTTTTCTGTCTTCTTAGTTCTCTGTTTACGTTAATTTTCGGCTGGTTATATTTTCTCAAAGAGTCATGTATGGAGAGAGTTAAAGCGTGTGAACGGTTCAGTGACATCACGGCTGAGGTGGCGTCGGCCTTATCGCGCCTCCGAGAAATCCCGTTTTGGCGCGTTGTTCGTGCGTGAAATATAGCACCGCTAAACAAGTTCTGAAGGCGAGAGAATGTAACATCTTTACAAATTATTGTGATAGAACGAATCTAGAGGAAGAAACCGAGGTCCGAGGTCCCTAGGATGATTGCGGTGATGCCGAGCCTGATGTATATTGGCTCAGTGGTGCTCTTGAGGTCCCTCGCGAAGGGCATCGTGGCACAGCTCTTGGTTGCGTAGCGGGTAAAAGGCAGTCGGCAAGAGATGGAAGAGTTTTGCGGTGTGCCTTCTAGTTCTGACATGGAACAATGAGGATGATCTGTCTCCGACCAGACCATTGTCTGCATAGCACTGTGTATAACGTTTGTTCAGAGATACAAGAGCGGAAAATGTTTCGGTTTATAACTGATGCAGTGCCACAACTTTCTCACGAGAAAGATTGTGGCAGCACGCGGTAAAGGAGATATTGCAGGATCTCGTTTCACGAGAATTCTAGGATCGAGGGTATTACCATCAGCGGGTATAGTTGTCAGCAATAAAGCATCCAAAAAAAACAGCTTTGGACTGGCAGGCCGCCGGGCCCGATTAGCGATCGGCGGACTAGAATCGCAAGACATAAACATAGGTTGTACGGGCACGCCGCAGGGCTCCGTAATCTCGCCCATGCTCTTCAACCTCGTGCTTGTCGGATTACCACGAAAACTCGCTGAGATAGAAGGCCTCCACCATAGCTTGTACGCTGATGATATCACCCTCTGGGTTGACGAGGGAAATGACGGCTACGTAGAGCAAACGCTGCAGGAAGCCGTCGACGTGGCGCAGGACTACCTTCGCGACACTGGCCTCGAATGTTCCGCCGCTAAATCGGAGCTCCTGCTCTATAGATCCTCGCGCAGGGGCCGTCAACCCAAGAACGCCGATTCCGCATTCGAGTGCGCGTATAGAGAAATTAATGTACGCACATCAGACGGCGCTGTCATCCCACAAGTTAACACCATTAGGGTACTGGGCTTGCGCCTCTCCGCCAACGGCCACAACGGCGAAACCGTTCGCAGACTAGAGGGCGCGGTCAATGAAACAATCCGGTTGCTGAAACGAATAACAAATCGGCATAGCGGAATGAAGGAAAGCAATACCATTCGCCTGGTACATGCTTTCGTTATGAACCATATAACGTACGTCGCCTCCTACCTCAAGTGACAAGCGACTGAACGCACCAAACTAGATTGTCTCATCCGCAAGGCGTACAAACGCGCAATCGGATTACCAGCCAATACCAGCACGGAAAAATTTCTCGAGCTGGGGTTGCACAATACTCTAGATGAGATAATCGAAGCACACAACATCGCCCAGTACGAACGTCTGGCAAAGACCAGAACTGGTCGACACATCCTCGAGACACTGGGTATCAGCTACCATACGCAGTGCGGCGAAAAGGTAGAGATACCCAGACGTATTCACGAGTGCATCGTCGTTCTGCCGTTGCCTAAGAACACGCACCCGACACATCACATCGGTCGGCGCAACAGGCGCGCCCAAGACCTTGAAAAGAAATTCGGCAATAGCAAAGACACAGTTTACGTGGAGGCGGCCCGTTACGACTGCCACCGCGGCTTCGCGGTCGCGATCACGGATCATGTAGGAACTTGTGTCACGAGTGCGACGATAGGCACGGAAGAGACGGAGGCGGCCGAAGAAGCTGCCATAGCTCTCGCGATAGCCACCACGGACGCCGAGGTGATAATAGGCGACTCGCAGGCGGTGATATGCAACTACGCCAGCGGCCGGTTCTCCCGCGAAGCGGCCCGCATTCTCCAAATTCACGAACGCAACATCTGCCGCAAAAACGACAGTTTCCTCGTATGGACCCCCGCCCACACGGACCCTCCGCTTGCGGACAACGCGACTGCCCACGCCGCGGCTCGAGGACTTACACGCCGATCTGGGACGCCTGACGACAGTCCCGATGTCTCGCACACTTCAACAGCGATGCGGGAATGGACGTGGGGGGATCGCATGACCACTTTCAGAGACATCACGCAACACTACAGACTGAACAGATGCAAATATCCACCACCCCACGCCAAACTAAACAAGAAACAGCAGGTTGCCCGGAGACAAATACAGACACACACGTACCCGAAACCGGTTATCCTTCGCCTCTGCTACCCAGGCATTTATACGTCCGCGCATGTAAGGCGTGCGGAGCCAGAGCGACGCTGCAGCACATGCTGTGGAAGTGTACCGGTAACGCGCAGCAGACCCCTACGAACCCGGTAGACACGGCGGTCTCGAACCACGAGGCGCAATGGGAGGCGGCTCTGCTCAGCCACGACCTTGCCGATCAACTGTGGGCCGTCCGGCAAGCCCAGGATGCCGCGCGGGTCTAAGGACTCGAGGCCGTCACCTAGGCCGGGGTGCTTGTAGCCCCACCCCGCTCAATGACGCCGGACATGTTCAATAAAGTTTTTACTCCCTCACTTGGACTGGCAGAACAGGAGCCCGAGGGCGTTGCACTTTCGCCTTATACTTGCGTCACTTTGTAAGGGTCCACTATTGGTAAGCTGTGATTTATGTGTTAGTGATTGTAAAGCTGACTTCATGTAAGCGTGCGAGCGCACACACAGACCTCAACAAAAACGCACCTCCACACATATAAAAATGTGCGCCCACAGGCGCGCGCGCACACACAGCCGAGTACTTTGAATCCAAAGTGCCTCCTTTTTCTGGTTGAAAGTGAAGCCTAGTTAATCGGGCTCCTGCTGAACTATGATTTCAACGAACAAGCGCGCAACAGCAACCAATACACGCAACAACCCACGTGCGAATACTAGGATAAATACACAAGCTCTGCTCGTGCTGCTCAGAAATTGCGTAAATATTGCGGCTGGCTGCTCGTGCTCCACGCGGTGTTGCCGTGAACGGCCGGGATAATTGTTGTAAGTAACGAAAAATTGGCAGATCCCACGTACAATGGAAATCGATGATATGCAAAACACGAATGAGGAAGATTGATATGTCACTTTAAAATCAGCACAACGTTACGAGGTGGAGGTAAATTATGCCGTATATGACTTCCGTGTCTGATTATCATGTTTGGATGTGTCGTTTACCTTCGTCATCTATTCACGTAACGTCATGCTAAATTTAGCATATGTGGAGCTATAGAAATGCCCGCAAGCACGCTATGAACGTGGTAAGTTGTCATGTTCTCACATGAAACGCGCCCCATGATTATCATGTTTGCACCAGTCATACACCTTCGTCAGCTACTGACGTTACATAACACCAAATTTGGTATATATAGAGCTAGCGAAACAGCCGCGAGCGCATCATGAAGGGGCGAATGTACTCCGGCCTAACTTTGACGAGCACACACGCTGGGCGTAGCGACGCTGCGCTAGCAAAACGGATGCCAGGCGTGACCGGCGTGACCAGCGTTGATCGGTGCGGCCCAACGGTACCCGGCACGAAATCTGACATGCTGCATTACGCGCAGATGCGTTACCAAGACAACACTGCGTCTCCCTCTTTTCGAGACGGAGGGACGTCACATGCGCTGAAACGGGCATGCGTCAAAGCAACGCAGCGCGGCGCGTGCCCCCAAGTATATGGTACAAGCAGCGCCTGGCGTGGGAACGCCGGCGAGACGCGACGAAACGAACGCCGGAGCGCTCGCGTACTGGATCACGTCCTAGTGTTTTGACAGTGGCATGTAGTCATGCTCTCGCATTACATGCATCGTATGGTTATCATGTTTGCACCAGTGACATACTCTCATCGTTCACTGACGTCACATCAGACCAAATTTGGTATATGTAAAGCTAGCAAACCAGCCACGAGTGCATCACGAGTGTGGCATGCAGTCATGTTGTTACACGACACGCATGTGATGATTATCATGCTTGGATGTATCATTTACCTAAGTCGTCTATTCACCTCACGTAATGCCGAATTTGGCACATGTGAAGCCGACGAAACGGCCGTGAGCATATCATGTAGTGATGTTACATGTGTAGTGGAGCATACGCACCAACGCGTGTGTGCCTTCGGAAGACAACGAAAAGCCCGTGCTCTGCTTGCGCGAGAGTTTGTGCCGCCTTTGTCAGACTGGCCGTACGCCCACTTTCCGTTGCGACCTCGTTGCGACTTCTCGGCTCGAATAAACGTCATCACATTTGGTGGCGGCTGCTGAGATCCCCAAGAAGACCTGGAGCTCCGCTCTCGCAAGTTGCCTGAAAGACTACCGCGAAACATGACTGACGCAGTCGCCAACCAGCCCGTCCCAGCCCAGCCAGCACCATCGGCTGCCCCGTCTACCTGCCCCGGCGCTACTCGCCAGCGGGACCCACCAATCTTCAGCGGAAGTGGTGAGCAAGACGTCGAAGACTGGCTGTCCTTGTACGAACGCGTAAGCGTCAGCAACAAGTGGGACGACGACTCTAAACTCGCTTACGTTATCTTTTACTTGGCAGACGTAGCTAAGCTTTGGTTTACCAACCGCGAAACCCCCATCGCCAACTGGTCCTCCTTTAAGACCCTCGTAACAGAAGCGTTCGGCCGACCAGAGGTCCGCAAGCTCCGCGCTGACCAGCGTCTGCGCCACAGAGCCCAGCAGCCTGGCGAAACGTTTACGAGTTACATTGAGGATGTGCTCGACCTCTGCAAGCGTGTTAACCCATCTATGCCCGAAGAAGAGAAAATTCGGCAGATTCTCAAGGGTATTGAGGATGGCGCATTCCAGATGTTGCTAGCGAAAATCCCGACCTCGGTGGCAATCCTCGTAAGCCTGTGCCAGAGCTTCGATGAATTACGCCGTCAGGGTTCCATCGCCCGACAGATTGTCTCACCACCAGATTCGATCTCGGCTGTCGCACTCGCAAATGTCAACGTTCGCCAAGAAAGTCTGTCCAACCAGATCAAAGACTTCATCAGGGAGGAAGTTGCCCGACAGCTCTCCCTGCTGCCGCATAGCGACTCGCCCACCGCAAGTCTGCCTTCGACACTGCAGCAGGCCATACGCACTGAAATTTGCGATGTCCTACCTACAGTGCAGGCCCCTTACGCATGCACTTCAGCAGCATCTAATCTCTCAGCTGTCAGCTACGCACCACCTGCACCATCTTCACCTCTCAGCTACGCAGCTGTGGTTGCGCGACCCCCACCGCATCCAGTATCCTTATCGGCTCCACCTCCTCCGGCAGCGCCTCCGGTTTACAGGCCCTCACCTCGCTTTTTCCGTCCATCTAATGAGTGGCGCACCCATGACAACCGTCCTATCTTCTTCGCGTGTGGCATCGCTGGCCACATTGCACGCTACTGCCGCCGCCGTCCCGCACCTGCGTACGCCTCCTTTGGAACTCCTACCTATGCGTCGCAGCAGGCCACCACGTCTGCATACAAACAGAGGCACTCTGACTCGGATCGTCGCCCATCGACTTCTCGTTTCCCATCTCCTCGTCGCCGATCGCCATCTCCTATGCGTCGTAGACCACCTCCTGAGGAGGGAAACTAATCAGTGCAGTTCCAGAGGCAAGAACTGCAACTTCTGCGCAATTATCAAGGCCTCCATTTTCGCCGCGAAATGTTGTTGATGTCAATGTTGAGGGAGTCGCCACACAAGCGTTAATTGATACTGGGGCCGCCGTTTCGGTGATGAACGCCAAATTTTGTCGCAAACTGAAGAAAGTGACCACATCTCTCTGTGGCATCGTGCTGTCCATGGCTAGCGCGCAACGCATTCAGCCCTCGTCTGTGTGTACGGCGCGCGTCGTCATCCAAGACGTTTTGTAGATCGTCCAATTTTTTGTACTACCATCTTGCTCTCATGTCCTCATCCTGGGTTGGGATTTCTTATCAGGTCATGAAGCTATCATCGATTGTTGCCGTGCGGAAGTGTCCCTAGTGCCAAGTTGTGAATTTCCACCACCCGACCATTCACCACTGCTCTGCAAACTCATCGCTGACGACGACATCACCTTGCCTCCGGAAGCTTCAGTCCCTATTAGCCTTTCATGTGTGGCGCAACCTGACGCCACGGTGGTGTTTACGCCATCCCCTGTTTTTACTAAACGCAAGGGCATCGTGCTCCCATTTGCCGTTCTTACGATTGTGTCTGGTTTAACCGTAATGCTGGTTACCAACCACTGCAACTACCCCATTGGCTTGCTTCGTGGTGAAACGTTAGGATATGTGCAACCTGTCGACCATATCAATGATATTATTCTTCCCGACGAAACGCCATGTCAGATTGCCGCAATCACTCAGGCGTCTGAGCCATCAAGCTCACCAGCCTTCGACAATGCTATTGACGCAGACCTTCCCCCCTCGCATCGCAGCCAACTTGTTGCTCTCCTTAACAAGTTTCGCTCTTCTTTCGACTTTCAGAAACCTGCTTTGGGCCGCATCACGACTGTCACTCATACTATTGACACCGGCTCACATTCGCCTCTGCGACAGCGTCCTTACCGCGTTTCTGCCGAAGAGCGCCGCGTCATTACGGAGCAAGTAGATGACATGCTTAAACGTGGAGTCATACAGCCTTCTCAAAGCGCTCGGTCGTCACCCGTGGTTCTGGTAAAGAAAAAAGATGGCACCGTTCGATTTTGCGTGGACTATCGCCGCTTAAACAAGATTACAAAGAAAGACGTCTACCTGCTACCACGAATAGACGATGCTCTTGACTGTTTACAAGGCGCCGAGTACTTCACATCCTTGGATCTGCGTTCTGGGTATTGGCAGGTGCCAATGGCTGAATGTGATCGCCCTAAAACAGCCTTTGTAACGCCGGATGGCCTGTATGAGTTCAAAGTCATGCCATTTGGGCTCTGCAACGCGCCTGCGACGTTTGAACGCATGATAGATACCATATTGCGGGCCCACAGGTGGAAAACTTCCTTGTGTTACCTAGATGACATCGTAGTCTTTTCAGCTGATTTCCCGACACATCTTCGTCGTCTCCGAGAGATTCTGACGTGTCTAGCTTCTGCAGGCCTACAACTTAACACCAAGAAGTGTCACTTCGCAGCCCGAAAACTAACCATCTTGGGACACGTCATCACAAGAGACGGTGTTCTTCCGGACCCCGATAAGCTTCGAGCTGTCGCTGACTTCCCAATGCCCACATCACTGAAAGCCCTAAGAAGTTTCGTTGGTCTTTGCTCTTACTTTCGTCGCTTCGTGCGCAACATCGCGTCCATCATTGCACCTCTGACTAGTCTGCTTTCCAACAGCAAAGGTATATCAGCATGGTCACCTGCATGTGACGACGCATTTCACCAGCTGCGCCGCCTGCTGACCTCGCCACCTATTCTTCGCCACTACGACCCCACTGCTGCCACAGAAGTTCACACTGATGCAAGCGGCGTTGGTCTTGGCGCAGTTTTGGCACAACGCAAAGGCACCCAAACCGAATACGTAGTCGCTTATGCAAGTCGCGCTCTTAAGAAGGCTGAATTGAATTACTCGGTGACAGAGAAGGAGTGTTTGGCCATAATCTGGGCGCTTACGAAGTTTCGCCCGTACCTTTACGGCCGTCCTTTCGACGTGGTCACAGACCACCACGCTCTATGTTGGCTGTCCTCCTTGAAAGACCCGTCCGGACGTCTGGGCCGTTGGGCACTTCGATGGCAGGAATACGACATCCGTGTCGTATATCGTTCCGGTCGCAAGCATGCGGACGCCGATGCACTTTCCCGATCGCCATTAACACCAGATGTGGCTTCTCTGTCACCCCCTTTTACCACCTTGTCACCACTCGACAGCACTGACATGCTTTCGGAGCAGCGTAAAGACCCATACCTTGCCTTGTTAGTCGACTACCTTACCAATTCGTCTCCTGTCCCTTCCACGAGATCGCTGCGCCGGCAAGCAGCCCACTTTGCCTTACGTGACAACATTCTGTACCGCCGCAACTACACGCCTGGTGGTCGGAAGTGGCTCCTTGCTGTCCCAACTCATATGCGCTCTGACATCTGCATGAATTTCCATGCAGATCCCCAAAGTGCTCACGCAGGTGTCCTGAAAACCTACGAAAGGCTGCGCCAACGCTATTACTGGCGAGGAATGTATCGTTTTGTGCAGAAATACGTTCAGTCTTGCACCACTTGCCAACAGAACAAAACACCTCCGCGACACCTTACTGGCATGTTACAGCCGCTCCCGTGCCCGGCTCGCCCATTCGACCGCGTGGGTATAGACCTCTATGGCCCCCTCCCATATAGTAACTCTGTAAACCGGTGGATTATTGTCGGAGTCGATCATCTCACACGCTACGCTGAGACTGCAGCTCTACCGGCAGCGACCGCCCACGAAGTTGCACTCTTCATTCTCCGCAGCTTCATTCTACGCCATGGTGCTCCGCGGGAATTACTCAGTGATAGGGGTCGAGTGTTCCTGTCGGAGGTCATCCAAGCTATCCTCGCTGAATGCAACATTATCCACCGTAAATCTACCGCATACCATCCACAGACAAATAGTCTTACTGAGCGGTTCAACCGCACACTTGGCGACATGCTGAGGATGTACACCTCCTCCGACCACACTAACTGGGACGCTGTATTGCCCTTTGTTACCTTCGCTTATAACACCGCGACGCAAGCGACTACCGGTTTTTCCCCGTTCTTTCTATTGTACGGCCGCGAACCTTCCCACCCACTCGACACTATACTACCGTACCGCCCGGATGCATCTGAGTGCTCCCCGCTTTCGGAAGTCGCCAGATACGCTGAAGACTGCCGTCAGTTGGCTCGGTCTCTGACAAGTCAGGCTCAAGGTCTACAAAAGACTCGACACGATGACGCTCACCGCATAGCTCCTACATTTCGTGCTGGCTCCCTTGTGTGGCTTTGGGTGCCCCCACACGTTCCTGGCCTGTCTTCTAAACTTCTGGCCCGGTACCATGGCCCGTACCGTGTCATTGACGCGACCTCCCCGGTGAATTACATCATCGAGCCGTTAACACAATCACCAGATTTGCGCCGTCGAGAACGCGAGACCGTACACGTCGACCGTCTCAAGCCCTACTACGACCCCCTCATTGTGCCTACTCCCTGAGTCGCCAGGATGGCTACCCTTCACCCCGGGGGTATTGTAGTGGAGCATACGCACCAACGCGTGTGCGCCTTCGGAAGACAACGAAAAGCCCGTGCTCTGCTTGTGCGAGAGTTTGTGCCGCCTTTGTCAGACTGGCCGTACGCCCACTTTCCGTTGCGACCTCGTTGTGACTTCTCGGCTCGAATAAACGTCATCACACATGACACGCATCCCATGTTTATCATGTTTGCACCAGTCACATACCTTCATCATTCATTCACGTACCGTAATACCAAATTTAGTATATGTGACGCTAGCAAAATGGCCGCGAGCGCATCTTGAGCTTGCCATGTAGTCATGTTGTTACATGACACGCATGTCATGAGTTTATGTTAGGGTCTGTTGCTTCTGTTCACCATGCAATCACGTCACCTGATATTAGATTGAGTTATCACTCTCTCTGGGAGGCACCTTTGTGACTCTGTTACCGTAAAATGCACTCGGGTACATAATGGAGACCTAGTGATGGGTCCATGTTTTCTGCGCAATAGCGTGAGGTGTTCATGCTGCAGGCCAGTCAAAATCCCTCATTCTCAACAATGTCACCTCACCATTAACTGAGCTTCATATTAAACACGGTGACGCGACGCTATGGTCACAAATTTTGATTCACGCTCATATAACTCGAAATGGTGCAAAAGCCGGCCTTCTGAAAAACTGTTAAAAGTTACGAAGAAAAAGAAGAGTGCCCACATTAAAACTCCAGTTTTCTGGTTAACGTGTTATAGTCGCATGCTTTGCAGCGATTCATGCACAAAACTTTTTTTTCCAAAGGGATGTATTGCAAAACATGGCATCTGTGTGAACTCTGCAGCTTATGCAGGTGATTCATCTTGATGCTTTCGTTTTGATTTTTTTTTTCAGAAGTGAGAAAAGGTATTCTCAAGAAAACGTTTACAAAACAGAATGGCCTGGAGCAACTCATTTTCCCCAGTAAGTAAGAGTCTATTTTAGTCAAGCCTTATAACAATTGTATTGCATTTATATTATACTCGTTACTATTACTGCTACAAAACGTGTGTGCAGTGTTTCGAAGGTCCACTTAGGTATTTAAAACACCTGTCTGACATATGTACAAAGTTGCTTCCTAAAATTTGCGTAATCAGCGCCGAAATTACCGTTTTTCGCCAAGCTTTCGTGGCAGACGGCTTCCCAGAGCCACCATTGTCCTCAGGCAGATCTGTAGCGAGGAGCTCCAGGTACCGACGCAGCAGCGTATACCGCGGGAGCTGCGCTTTCTCCGCGGTCGACGTCAACTCCTAACAGCACATCACCAACAGCGCATACGAACTGACGACCTGGTAAATGACCGAGCAGTGTTCATCGTCCTAGCCATTCTGGAAGGTGAAAGAGTTGTCATCTATAGTGATTCAAGGCCGGCTATCAGAGCTCTTGAGTACGGCGTCGTCTCCGAGAAAGCACCATGTGTTCTACAGAACAACGAACAGGACGGCATCAGGCACAATCTACTTGTTAGGTTTCCCACAGACGTTCGACAGGTCAAGGGCGCTCCCCCCAACCTCAATGAGTTTTCCAGCGAGATCAAAAATTACAGTCAGTATTTTTATTGCAAAATCACACGCTTGAAAGCTTCTATAGCCGTCCTGCTGATCCTTTCTATATATATATATATATATATATATATATATATATATATATATATATATATATATATATATATATATATATATTGAAGTAGATTCTACGTGAGCAGTCACAACGTGATTTATTTTGACGTTTCAGCCAAAGTCTGACCTTCATGAGGATTTAGGGTATAGTTTGTTGGTGCTCAGCTTTATATAATCTTAAAATTAGAGAAAGAGAGAGAAGAAGGAAAGAAAGAAAAAAAGAAAAAAAGCATTGAGATCATGAGGTGCACTCCCCCGGCCGCCCCCTTCCACCCTTTTTGTCTTTTTTTTTCTCTAGTGACGTTCACCTTTAGGCTGTCCGCGGTCTGCGGACGCTTCCTTCCGTTAACGAATTGTTCCCCACCAGACAGCGCCACATGACTCTGACATTTCGATGTTGGCAAAAAGAGCTCTTTTGAGAAGTATAAGCCTTTACCTACTCAGCGCCTCGTGGACATCTCGTCTTTAAAAGAGCGGCGCCGCGTATTGTCGCAGAGGCTGGCAAGCGGGTAATAGAGAGTTTTAGTACTGCGTACGCTGCGTACGTGGCGGCGTTGCGTACGTAAGGACGCCATGTTCTGCGTAGTGCGCATGCGCAGACCGCAACGCGCACGTATCGCGTTACGTACGCAGCCGCTACGTACGCACGCATGAGATGCGTGCATGCGTACGTATGAGCTGATCGCGCCGCTCTCGAACAAGTTCGCGACAGCGCGAGACTTTGTTTTGCAAAATGGCGGCATCGAAGGCAAGCACCGACCGGCTCTGTGGCTTAAAATATGGCCATAATCTGGCTATAACACTTGTATTGGCTCACATTGGCTGTCAACAACACGTGCTTCTATTTTGATCTACCAGATGACGCAACACGCTTCACGCTCGTTACGTACGCGGGTACTACTGCATACAATTCGATTTCATTGTATTTTTTTAATAAGTGCCTATCTATAGAAACTAGCTGCAAGCTAATAAGTATGCATATCTGCAGGAAAAAATGTATTACTGTGTTATCTGTATTATATGATTGTTTTTTTTTTTATGTTGTTACCTCAGAGCTGATTTGTACATTTTTTTATGTTGCACATTGTATTGGACCGTCCACTAGCCACTTTAGGCTATCGGTCCAAATAATCCCTGTAATTACATATATCTGTTCATGAAAATAAAGTTTCATTGATTGGTTGATTGATATACTAAAAGCCGATTAGGGGGAAACGACGCCACGTAACGCAAGACGCTTGCGTGATGCGTACGTAGCACCATTCCGCAGCACTAAAACTCTCTAATGTAAATTTTTGCCCGCTTCTGGATTATGCGTGCACTGGGGGCCTCCCGACTATGCACTGGGTTGCTGTTGGGCATGTCACGCTTGGCACAATTGATTGGATAGTAAGGTAAAAACAGAAACAGATGACAGCTGTACTTAGGAAGAGTTGTTACACTTTGAGTTGTCCAGTGGCCGTCGCAGCTGCAGTGCATGAACTCAGTTATTATTTTCATTATTGCCGTTATTGTTTTCTAATGCTTTAACTGCTACAAGTGTACATGGATTCTCATTTATTCCTCTATCGAGGGTGTTAAACCGATGGATAAGGTATACGACTCTCATTGTTCACGTTCTCGGTTTGATTTAAATCCCGTTTGTAAGAGTATTACTGATAGTTTGTCGAATGCATGGTCGAGAAGAATGAGATGTCTTGATAGAGGTAGACTTGGGGATGATTTTGCATGGGCTTTGTGATTATATAAACGGATCCTGAATGGGATTTCCGTTTGTAGATGTACTGCATACTTCACACGTTGCATTGGAGTAGGTATACCACATAAGAGAAATCGCATGTTACACAAAAAAAAGGACTAAAAGGGGTAAGGAGGTTAGTCCTTTTGGGGATCAACTGACTTGCTACAACTATTTGTCCCTCTGGGGACTAACTTCAATAGGATATACAGTTAATCCTAGAAGGATTACCTGCAAGAGGACTAAAGGTTGCTTCTGAAAGGACTAATGGTGGATACTCTTGTAAGGACTAGCAGCTTATTTTTGGATGTGGTTCATAACAAAGCAAATGTTACTCTCATAAGAACTAACTGTTAATCCCAAAAATCATCCCTAGAAGAGTGAGCGTTACTTCTTCGGGATAAACTGTAAATCTATGTGAACAATTTTTAAAAGGGCTAACGACTAATTACCATTCATTCACCCGACCATCTTCACCCAACTGGCATGATAACTGAGGTAAGCTGCGCTTTACTCAGTAATATATCCGTGACTATGAGTATAAGAACGAAACATTGCAGACATCAATTCAAATGCTTATACAGCGTCACTGTGTAGTTGAAAGGGGCACACAGTTGCACTCAGTGCAGCGCTGAGCACTGAAATCATCTTTACCGTTTCTAACATTGTTCTCTCGGTCGATCGTACAGACACCTTCCGGTTGTTCCGACATAACAAGCACCACATGAAAGGGGGGTCCTATGGACAACTTCCCGAGAGCAGGCCGTGCACGTGTTTCTATGGTGAACTCTACAATCCATTGATGACTGTGTTATCAGGGGGTTTGTATATTTGGTGAGGCTAATTAATTTGAACCATGCAGATAACAAGCACGAACTCCAACTTGTTTTCCGATTTTCTTGAGCCTGTGTGATATCTGGTGTTTGTATGGAATCATGGCTATCCTTTCACGCTCAGTATCCGTGTTGCTCAGATCCTGTCGCTGCCTCTGCTCTGCCCTATTAGTCCGCAGGATAGTCTCAGCAACAGAAGCGATAAACACCTCAGGAAGATCCGAAGTATTAAGCCGGGAAACTTGAACTTTGAAGCTCGCAGAGATGTTGTGAATGCACGACCTATTTAAAGCATTCTCAAGACAGGTTCGTGCTATGCCTCGCTTAGCTAAGTTGCTCTGAGTGGAATAAAAAAAAGTAAAGGTTTCTGCGCACGTGTTTCATAACACCCGCAGATGTTCTGTGAGCAGAAAAACAGTCTGAAATTTAAAAAGCATAATTTGTCATTCTCGAGCATTTCATGTGTCAACACAAGAGGCTTTAAACAACCTTCAAACACGCCTATTGACATTCGTCTAGATAAAATAATAATGCAAGCCAAGACAATGTGTCGTAAACTAGAGTTGAAAGAGTTAGCACAACGTATTAGTAAAAGCGACAAATATTGGCTCAGAATGTTTTTTTTTCTGCGAAAATACGAACTCGACATGCCGTCCCGAGTCACTGTGACAGAAAGTGGGACATGGCAATGCACCTCGCCTTGCTTACTAGACCCTTCTAAAGTGTCCAACAATCAACGACCCATTTCTGATGAATACCTCGCAGGTTATGATGGAATTTTCAGAACAGTCAATTCAAAATAATGTTCTTGGTTTTTCAATTAACATAAAGAACAAATACTACTCACTGCCTCACGATGAGGTATTATATTGTATAAGGGATAACATTGAGGTATTTGGAGAATTCAACTTCCAATTGAAAACTGGCATTTATGCGCGAGATTCTCTTGACCTTGTTTAGCTGTACCTTACCTCTACGTTTGTTCAGTGGAATGATTCCATTTATCTGCACCAATTCAAAGTTAGAAACCTTTATTTTCTCCCATTAGTGTGTGATACCAACCAGTGGTGTTGGTCGTCAGCTACTGTCTGCCTCTTACCTGCGAAAAATACGAAAAAAAATGTAGCTATAAACTAAAATGGCTAGAAGACCATGACTTTATCGCCTAAGTCCAATATTTACGCAGTGTTAGAAAGCCTTTAGCAGTGAGCTGAATGCACGTTTATTGGGGGAAACGCAGAGGTAAAGCCGACCAGCTGTCAGGCGGAGCGAGCGCGACCAGCAACAACACTCTTTCGTTTTTTCTTTCACTGAAGCTCCTGCCTGTTCCTTATATGCGTGTCATGTAACAACACCACTGCATGCTACGCTCATGATGCGCTCGCGGCCGTTTCGCTAGCTTCACATGTACCAAACTCGGTATTAAGCGACACGAACAGATGAAATAGGTAATTGACACATCCAAACATAATCACGACAAGCGTGTCGTAACAACATTACTACTTGCCACACTGATGATGCGCTTGCGGCCGTTTCGCTAGCTTCACATATGCCAAATTTGGTATTACGTGACTCCAATGGATGACGAAGGTATGCAACCGGTGCAAGCATGATAATCGTGAGATGCGTGTCATATAAGAACATCACTACATGCTACAGTCAAGGCGCTAATACATTTCGACGTGACGTGGTGCGCGTGTTCACCGGCGTTCATTTCGTCGCGAAACGCCGGCGTTGCCACGCCAGGTGCCCGTTCTGCCATATAATCGGAGACGCGCGCCGCGCTGCGTTGCTTTCACGCATGCACGTTTCAGCACGTCCGGCATCCCTCCGCCACAAATAGAAGGAGACGCAGTGTTGTCTGGGTAATGCATGGAGACCACTAGGGGGTCGTCAAGATGAGCGGACGCCTATGCGTCGGCTCCGCCTTCTGCTATACTTCTGGCTGGTCTGCTGAGTTCAATCTTCCCTAATTTTCACCAACGTTTTCGCTAAGTTTAGGGGAACACCCGGATGCCAATTTTAGCCCGGGCCACCCCACTTTTCTCCCTTTCCAACCAACGTTTTGCCTTCACTCGCTAAGCCTCGAGTAGGCCCAACACGGCTATGGACCCCTGTGCTGACGCGTTCCACCCCTGCGCCGTCGTCATGCCCGAAGCCATGGTGGATGGAGAAACGATCACTGAAGAGGAAGCCAGTGGGCCTGGCTGGATCGACGCAATCCGACGTCGAGCAAAGTCTTCAACTACTACCACTGGCAAGCCAGCCAGAGCCCGCCCTGACACCCGGTGAACCGGAACGAGGGTTGCAGCCGCTAGCCGACTCTTTCGCTCCCTACGGACCACCACCGTGTCATCATCCGCCCCGGAGGTGGCCTGGATGTACGTAGGGGCAACAAGTTTAAGTTCTTGCAAGCACTACTACTCGCTGTACGACTCCCACCAACGGCGGCAGAGGAAGATATTGTTTGCACTAACGACACACAGAATATCTTTGTGGTAAGCACTCCGAACTTACAAACGGCCGAAGCGTGCGCCAAAATGCGAGGAACTGTTCACATGAAGCGCGAACATCCAGTACCGCTTACGTAGCGGCGTCTGGCACCACCAGCCGAGGCGTAGTCCGAGGGGTCGACGCTGACCTCCCAGACTCAGAGCTACAACGCCTCTTTGTCTCATCACATAACCCCACGTTAATGGGGGTACGGCGAATCAAGGATACAACCACCATCATCCTTCTCTTTGATGGACTTAGAGTCCCCAACTATGTGCGCTGTGGCATGCTCCTGCTGCGTTGCACACTCTACAAGCGACAAATCGACATCTGTCGCAACTGCGGCCGCGTCGGGCATCGACAAGTCGTCTGCCCTACCCCATCTGAGAAAGTCTGTGAACACTGTGGTATCAAACCCACCGGACCTGACCATGAGTGTGTGACACCCGAGTGCGCGTTGTGCGGCCAGGCCCACATTACGGGCGACCGCACATGCCCAAATCGCTATCAAGTCCCTTACGTCGTTCGACGTCGACACCACCGCAGATGCCGGTGTAACAACCAACAGACACAAGAAGACTCGGCCACGCAACAGCCAAAGCCGACGCCTAAGCAACCATCCCCGACTCCACCGACGAAGCACCTGCCTACCACCACCAAGAACCCGACTGCAACGCCTACTTGGGCCGATCGAGTCTCCGGTAAAGGTGAGGCTCCCGGTTACGCGAAGTCGGATAACTTATCACAGCATGAAAATGATGAGATTCGTGAGCTCAAACGCGAGCTAGCATTGCTGCGCAAAGAAAACGAAGAATTCAAAGCACTCATTACAAACATGCAGCAGCCGAGTGAACGCGCTGTCGAGACGCCGACGCCCGCCGTTCCGGCCGTTGAACGCGCTTCCACTACCTCGTCGAACGCTAACCGCGCTGCGAAGCGTCCCGAGGCCGACAATCCCCTGGACGAGCCTGTTACTATTCCTAATTCCATGGAGGCACTTGCCCGCCTACGCGCAGACATCGCAGCAGACCACGTTGCCGATATGACCCCACACACCCTTTAGCTCACCCAACTTCACGCGCGGTTACAAATACTTGAATAGCACGCGGCGGTTCGTGCGACAACCCCTATGCAGTAATCATGGCTAACACAAGCAATCTTGTAATTTGGCAGTGGAATTGCTTTAGCTTTCCCAAGCGGAAGGCAGACGCAACAATTCATTCAATCTAGTGCCAATCGGCCTGCCGTAATTCCATTACAAGAAACGCTGACCGCCGAGCCCGTTTTTCGTATCTATCACACCAAAGCAGACCATCGAGTGGGGACGCGTGGGATAGCGACGCTCATCTCCAAAAAGTACGCATATGTTCGCCGTAAGCTCCACCCCGATCTCAAAGACGAACACATTATGATAGAGGTAATTCCAAACTCAATGCTTAAACAGTCAGTCTTTATTCTCAACGTATATAGTACACCCAAAAACGAACAAACAACATTTCAGGGCCTGTTTCAGCGAGTGAGCAAAATGGCAGGAGACCATATGTTGATAATCGCTGGAGACTTTATTGCCACGCATCCCGACTTTGGGTACCCCGGCTCTTCCCGTAAGGAAAATGCCCTGGTAACGCAAATGCACGCATACAGACTCACTCTCTTAACCGATCCCATTTCCGCTTAACGGGTAGGTAACTCGGTTAAGCATGATAGCACCCCGGACCTTACTATGGTTAGGTGCACGGGACAACCCACGTGGACTAACCTGGGTGAGAATCTGGGAAGTGATCCTTATATTACACAGACGATCATAAACGTATCAACAAACTGCGGCAGTTTCGCATAACAGACTAGGATCACTTTCGAGAGCTTAGGAAACGTGACGACACTCAGTACGAAACCCTATCAGAACTCCTTGCACAAATAAAAGAGGACGTTGCAAGTTCGACTAAAGACGTTGAAACCGAACTGGAGGTCGAGCGCATGGATAGCCGGCTAGCTCACCTACTCGAAGCTAAGAAATCACTACACGCAAATGGCGCACGCAAAAGCTCAATCGTAACCTTCGCAAAAAGATACCGGAGCTTAATCGTCAAATCGAGGAACATTGCCGTAACCTAGAGCGTCAGCAATGGGACGAAGTGTGTAACTCGGTTGATGGTTGAATGCGAAACGGGGCTAAAATGGAACCTGTTGAAACACCTACTAGGTGACAAACCGTCGAAAGCGTCTCAACGACTCATGATAAACAGACTAATACACAGACTCAGTCTCGGGTAAGACCAACCCTCAAATCACCTACGAGCTAGCTACGCGTTACCTATGTACCGAACCCAGCTCCCCATCCGATTACCTGCCTGCCCCAGATGATACGAAGGAGGATCCCTTTGCATTCCCCTTCACTTGCGTCGAGGTTCGGGCTGTCATCTGCGAACTCAACTGCCGCTCAGCCCCTGGCCCGGATGGCATAAAGAATAAGCTTCTCAAAAATTTCGCCGAGGAGGACATAAAAGTTCTCACCGAACACATTAACATAATGTGGGAGACTGGCAACCTTCCACCTGAATGGCGCGAGGCAACCGTCATACTTATCCCCAAGCCGGGTAAACCGTTAGCGCTAGGTTCACTTCGTCCCATCTCGCTCACGTCCTGCGTGGGTAAGGTGGCCGAAGACGTAATACTCAATCGAGTCATAAAATTTGTTGAGGAGCGCCAGATTCTACCGATCAACCAAATTGGCTTTCGTTCGTCCCTCTCCACGCAAGATGTTATGCTGATGCTCAACTATGAGCTCATATATAAGATCACCAGAGACACTAGAGTCATTCTAGCGCTTGACCTCGAGAAGGCATTCGACCGCGTCAAACCCTCTCATATCCTCGACTCGATTCGCGAAGCAAGATTAGGTACGCGTTTCTACAGCTACGTTAGATCGTTCTTGCGCGACAGGACGGCTACAATCTAACTCGGCTCAATGAGCTCGAAGGAATTCAACCTGGGACCGAGGGGCACACCCCAAGGGGCCGTGGTCTCTCCGTTCCTGTTCAACCTATCCATGCGCGCTCTGTCGCAACGACTCTCACAGATCGACGGCTACAGTCACGCCTTTTACGCAGACGACAACACCGTCTGGTGTACGAGCGGCAGTGACGGCCGTATCGAGGAGCGACTTCAAGACGCGGTAAACATGATACAATTATTCTTACGGCAAGCCGGTCTTTCGCTATCAGCAGAGAAATAAGAATTACTTCTATACCACCCAAAATAAACGGCGCGCAGAGACGCATACGCGGAGATCAATATCTTGACGGCGGTTGGTACACCCATCCCCCCCGCTGGACCAAGTTCGCATACTAGGCATGATCATTCAGGCCAACGGCCATAATGACGTCAGTATTTCTCATATTTCCAGGAAGGTCGAAGTAATGGCTGAATTAATTAGCAGAGTAGCTAACAGGCGTGGTGGACTATCTGAGGAGAATCTCCGCAGACTGTATCACGCTTCCCTCATGAGCCACATCAACTATGTGGCTCCCGCCCACCTGTGGCAAAAAGGAGACATACGCCACCTCGACGTGATCATCCGCCGGTCCGTTAAACAGGTGCTCGGGTTACCTGGCAGAATCCGTACGGTCAAGCTCAATGAGGTAGGCATTCATAACACATTCAACGAAATCGTAGAAGCCCAAAAAGTACCTCAAATTGTAAGGCTGCCTTCCACTGCAGCTGGGCGACGGTTACTAGCCGACCTCGGGCTCAAATCTCCCGTATCCCAAGAATGTCCGCAGCAGCTCCCCGAAGACCTGCGCGCAAAATTACCAGTGCCCCCGATACCCTGTAACATGCATCCCACACATAACATTAGGAGACGTCAGGCACGGGCACGAGCCCTACTCAGTACCACAGCCACTATGGAGGATAACGTGGCTTTCGTAGATGCAGCGAAGGGCAGCTCTACGGACCACTTTGTCTCGGTGGTTACAACACTCATAGGCGAACACTTGTCGTCTATGACTTTGTTAAATTCGAACGCTGATCGCGCCGAGCAGGTCGCTGTGGCACTAGCTCTCGCTGCCACCGATCGCACCACCATTTACACGGATTCGCGCGCAGCCGCATGGGCCTTCATGACGGGCTCAGTTTGTCGGGAAGCCGCGCGCGTTCTTTCTGCTGCCAATTGGTCGGGCGAAAAGCACATAATCTGTTTCCCGGCACACATTGGCCGACACGTACATGGAACCATCCTTAATGCCAACGAGTTGGCTCACTCCCGGGCGCGAGGTCTCACATTCTACGCCGGTGAGAACCTCTCGAAGGCTGAGGACGTCACTTGTTTCTTCAGAGACCCGTTGCTAAAATTTGCAAACACTACCAGCTGGAGTGGCGGAAATACCCACTCCCGCATCCACACTTAACAAGACCTCAGTCCATAACTCTACGACTCTTACAGACGGAGGCGTATGCATCACCTCTAACTTGCTCTAAATACATAGATGGCATAGATCCGGGGTGCCCGCGCTGCGGCAATCCCAAATGTACTCTCCAACACATGCTGTGGCAACGCCCTGCGTTGCGCGAGAGCAGCGAGTCTCCCTCTACGGAGGCGGACTGGACCTGTCTCCTCACGAGCCACGACAAAGGAGACCAGCTTAGGGCCACTCAGAGGGCCCACGACATAGCCGTGGAGTTGAAACTGCCCGTCCCGTCGTGGGAGTGTCTCACCGGTGTTGCCCCCTAAGGGGGATTGAGCGCCGCCTCCGGATATTAATCAAGGTCTTTGCCTGCCTGCCTGAGTAACGCATCGGCGTGAAATGCAGCATGTCGCACTTCGCGCCGGTCGACATCCAGCCGCGCCGACGGACGCTGGCCGCGCCTGGCATCAGACTATAGAGTGCTGGCGTTTTGCTAACGTAGCGTCGCTATGTCCAGCGTGCATGGGTGTCAACGCTACATAGGAGTATATTGAGCACTTCATGATGCGCTCGCGGTCGCTTTGCTAGCTCCGCATATACCAGATTTGGTGGTACGTTACGTCAACGGATGACGAAATACATGACTGATGCAAACATGGTAATCATGACACACGGGTTATGTAAGAGCTTGGCAACATACCACGCTCATAGCATGCGCGTGGCCGTTTCGCTAGCTACATATATACTAAAAAGATGGCAGCATATCCACGGAATGAATGATGGAGAGTGGGGCGAAGCGTTCGTCCGTCCATGCGTCCGTCTGTGTGACCGTCCATGCGTCTTTTCGTGTGCCCGTCCCTGCGTTCGTTCATGCATCGCCCCTGCGTCTGTTCGTGCGTCCATCCATGCATCTGTCTGTGTATCCGTTCGTCCGTCTATTCAACACTCCAAGTCCCATCATCTCGCATCTTTTTATCATATATTCCCCATATAGAAGCACCGCCATTCAGTGGACATTCCAAGAACTAAACGAGAGGTGGCACACGCACACTTTCTTACGGCTTGCGCTTCGGGTCTACTTCCCACCTTCAACCACCTTAAGTTCATGGTATATACTAGTTCACTGTATTCATGGCACTGCGGCCCAATGCTCGCTAAACCTTTCTAAAACCAAGGAGGTTACGCCCAGCGAGTATAACGTAGCAACCTTTTCCTGTCAGATAGTGCTCAATGTACATGCCAGTTGCTGCTTATGTGAAATGAGAGACAGGAGGATTCAGCTTTTAATTTCTTATGGCTTGCGCTTCGTATCTGCTTTCCCCCTTTAACCACCTCGAATTCATTCATGGTATATACTAGTTCATTGTATTCATGGCCCTGCGGCTCAACGCTCGCTAAATCTTTCTAAAACTAAGGAGGTTACACCCAGCGAGTATAATGTAGCAACCCTTTTTTGTTCGATAGTGCTCAATGTACATGCCAATGGCTGCTAATGGGGATTGCAGCGTGCGCGTTGACTAAAAGCCGAATGCTCCTGTCTCTCATTTTTCATTAGCAGCCATTGGCATGTACATTGAGCACTATTTTTTATTGCTAAACAACGCACAGAAGAAATATCTCACCGGAACCACCTTGGAGGTCAAATGTTATACCTATTTCGGGTATGTGTCACTGGTGGTTACGTACTACGAGGGACAGACAAGCCACGCCATAAGGAGCTTCGCCCCTAATTTGGTATAACGTGACGTGAATGAATGACAAAGGTAAAAGACATCCAAACATAATTATCATGACACGGAACTCATGCACGGCATAATTTACCCCAACCTTGTAACATTGTGCCGATATTAAAGTGACATATCAAAATTTCTCATTCTTGCTTCGCATATCATCGATTCCCACTGCACGTCGGGTCTGCCAATTTTTAATTCACTTTTAACAGTGTAGCTGAATGCTCACTCTCGCAATCTAGGCAAATCGCTTGTGCCAAAACACTGACATTTCAGAATAGGAAAAGCAAGGGCAGTTGTGACGCCACAGCAGATTTGTAGCGACGTGAGTGACCTCCGCTATCTCCGAAACGCATTTTGTGAATAAGGAGAGAACTAGCATGCCTGCTGTTACGAGTGTGCTGGCGTCCCTTGCAGAGACACAGTGTCCGTGAAGGGCTCTAAGTGTTTTCGAAAATACACTCGATGCGTCATTCAGAGACGCCGCGCGGGTCCAACAGTGGGGCTGTCTCATCCTCCATCAGCATCTCGGCGCCTATAAAAGCCGGCGCATAGAGCGTCGAGCGGCTTCCTCATCCACGTTCTGACATACGTTGTAAATATGAATGCTTTGTTTCCTTCTTGCTGGTTTTTGCTTTGCCACTGCCCCAATGCTACTGCAGCTGGCAATGGCGACTCTCAGAGCGTTTGTTTTGCTGGCGTTTGGTGTGGCACGTGTGTATAGCAGCAGACGAAGCTCCTCACGGTGTGCATTACAGCCTTGTGTGCTCACGCGGCCAAGCCAGCTATGCATCGACGTCACTTCCCAATTCGGCACCGCGAAAGTGAAACCAAAATTGGTCTACATAAGTAGAGTAATATTAATGTTTTTAGCCAAAACACATGAATCTTGGCGTGTGCATCATGCTTCCTGGAGCTGAGGGGAACGCTTACAGCAAAGAACACGCATGTCATTAATTTGGGGCACAAAAGCTTCAAGTTTATTGCTCTAAGTTTCAAACCCTTGCAATGAGTGGTGCATTATTACCGTCCAGCTAATTATTCTTTTTTCGCGTTATTTTCTTCATCATAACTGTAAGTGGGATGAACAAAATAAGATCAGGGAGGATGATCAGTTCGAGAAACCCCTGAACCTGCATTTGCCGCATTTTTCACCCCTTAGTCCCCCGCCTCCCGCAAACATCATTCCACCATCCCTACAAAGTAGAAAGACGAGTTACGGAACGATAGGGCGCACCTGACCGAGAGCCAGACCTTTGAAAGGCTGTTGACCCGTGTATTCAACAAAATCTGCAGAAAAAGAGCCTTTTAGTCCTTTCAGCCCCCGCTTGAGGGACTATGTGAGCGGTTCGTCTTCTCTTTAATCCTACGAGTTTGCACACCACACGCACTTCACCACACTTAGTCTTCTGGTCGACTAATGACATGTTTGCGGACTAAGGTAGGCGTTAGTCCGCCTTTCAGCTGTTTTTTTTTCTTAAAGTGCAGGTTGCCTCGTATGTTATTCGAAAACTTTGATTGTGTGCTGGTTGCTTTGTCTGTTTCTTGCATCGCTTTACATACAAGACATCGTGGGTTTAAACAAGGTCGGCATTGATTATTAGGGGGTGAAGTATTGATTTTAAAGTGGGCAAGTGTGTCTTTGAGTTTGCATGGTCGTCGATAAACGACGCCCTGAGCGGATGGAAATGCGAGTTTCAGACGTTCACTTTGTTCCAGAATGTTGTAATCTCATTTAAGGATTTTGTTTACATTTGGGAAGTTTGTGCTGCAAGTTAAGTAGAGGTTTGTTCATTGCGAATCTTCTTGCGGTGGTCGTTTCATAAGTAGATCATCGCGCTTCAGTTTTCTCGCTTTCTGAACGGCGTCATCAATTACATCAGGGGAAGATTTTTGTTTGTCGAGCATAAGTTTTAGCCTCTATGAGCTCGTGTCAAAATCAGCGTCTATATTGAGCCGACCCGCTTAAACCGTTGAGCCTGGCTGCATGAAATACTGTTTTTACAGAGATGCGGGTGATTGCTTTGGTAATGGAGGTATTATTGCCGATCCGTTGGTTTGCGATTTAGGGTTGTAGAAAGCTTGTCTTCTGCTAGCGTTATGATAACACCAATAACATTTACGGTTGCTTGCGAGTAGGTGTATGTGAAGTGTATGTTCGAATGCACAGCGTTGTAAGTGTCGATAAAGCTGAGAAACTCATCGTCTCTGTTGGTCCAAATAAGAAAGATGTCAGTGTATCTATTGTATAAGAGTGGTTTCAAGGAACTTTGTGCAATAAATTTGAATTATAGCTTTCCCATAAATATGTTGGCATATTTGGGTGCCCTCTTCGGTGCCCATAGTGGTCCCGCTGATTTGTCGAAAATACTCTAGGTTCAATTCAAATGATTGTATTTCTAGGACCATCCTCCTCGTCAAAGATGCGATGGCAGAGAAATCTGGGGTGTTATGTGTTATGTTGTCGTTGTCTATGGTCTGTGCATATATATATATATATATATATATATATATATATTGTAATGACGAAAACCGAAACTGGAACTCTCTCTGGCACAGACTCGCATGCTAGGAAGGAAGAGGAGGAAGACGAAGCAGAATAAGAACAGCCGGCCTGCAGCAAAGGCGTTGTGTCTTATTTCTCGTCCTTACAATGGCGCAGTCGACGAAGAAAACGGCTTACGTCTCGGTTTCGTCATCCAGAACGCCCGCCGACGTGCAGCCGCGGTAAGCGTCGCTTGAGGACGGCGTCAAGCCCTCCTCGGCAGCTGTTTACTGACACCACCGTTCGGGGACGGCATCAAGGCCTCCTCGCCGTCACGCTTCTTCGCTGATGGGACCCGCAAGGCGTCCGTCGCGGCCAGCATCGATCCCAGCACCGACGGATGGCGTCCAGGCCTCCGTTGTGGTTCCGGGAAACTTGTCCTGGGACGCGACACGTCGCGGCAACCATGCGCACGGGCCTCTCTCACCTAGGGATGGCGTACATGCCTCCTCCATACCTGGCAACCTGTCGGCGCTTCAAGCACCCACCGTGTACGGCGTCGAGGCCTACCCGGCGGCGCAAGACCGCTTCATCTACGCCACAGTACCAGGTCACAACTCATCACACGGGTTCCGCTTGCCTGGGAACGTCGTTGACGCTTCCAGCGCCCTGGAACCCATGTCCACGAATCCGACCACAGCTGGATTTCCAAGGGACGCCGTCCACGCGTCCTTGGTCAAGAATTGTACCACCTCGAATACCGCAGTCACTGTATCCTCCGCAGAGGCGGGCCTTGGCTCTTCGTGCGGATCACACGACAGCGCAGCGGAGCTGCAGCATACCATCGCGCAACTCCGTGTCACGACCAACGCCCTCATAGCGTCGAGTTCCAAGCTATGTCCTGCCATCTTGCCAACATTGTGCGCACTCAATGCCATGTTGGCTGCGGCCGCCGCACAAAACTTCGAGGTAAGCTCGCCCGAGAACCGTCGCAATCTCCGGCGTTCTCTCGCGGAGGTATCGGAGCAAGTGAACTGCTTGGCGGGGGCACATTTCGGAGTTCTGCCCGCCGTCCCGCCATCGCCGATTTCCTTCGCGCTACCGGAATTTCGCGGCTTCCAGGACGACGCCGAGGAATGGGTGGCAACCGTCAACGCTCTCGGAACGACTGAAGAGCAGAAGTGGGACATGGCCATAGATCGCCTGCGGGATGCTGCCGCAGCATGGCACAGGTACGAAGGCGTCAGGCAGCAGTCCTGGGCAGAATGGAGTGCAGCCCTGATTGCCGCTTTCGGACGGATTTCCTGTGACTCCAGCAAGTCCAGCTCGATCTTCCCCGAGGCCGAGGATGGAGCCCAGGCAGCGCCCCGCCTCGAGGCTGCAATCGTTCGTTGCAGCTCGTCAACGGAATGCTGCCAGGAGTTCCCTGCTGCTGACCCTGACCGAAGTGGCTGGAATCCTACACTACAGGTCCCGGACTCTGCATCGGTATTCGACCTGAAAATACCCCCACCAGACCTTCGTCCGGAGATACGGCCCTCGCGCTCGTCGTCTGAGGACATCGAGGCACTCAATCCTATTGTATTAGACACAACTGAACCCTACCAGACCACGATCATGCTCAGCCACGCAGACACTCGGCTACCAAGGAACGTTTCCTTCGAGAAAGCCCAGATACCTAGCTACGCTGAGGCCACTGCCATCGAGAACTTGCCGAGGACCAGCCCTCCTGCTGTTTCCTCCCAGCATACGATGTTTGCACATGACAGTTCGCCAGAAGCCACCGGCTCGACTACGTCTGGGAGTTCTGCTGTGGTATTTATGCCCAACCATGAGCTGCGTCCCATCTCATTTCAAGAAATGGCCCAAACGTCATCATGGCTGCCTCGCAGGGCATCCCGCTGCAGTTCAGTCCACCAGCGACGGTGGGACAAACACCAGCGTTTCCAGGTTACTCTGCGACCTTGCCGGAACAGTCAGGGCCGTCCACCTGAACTGCATTCTACGAGTTGTCAGGAAACGTTGCATCATGGACGAGTTCGACCACGGCGACAAAGTCAAGCCCACCCACCAAAAACTTTACCGCCAGCTCCGCGCGCGCACAGGACCCAGTCTCCATCACGACACGGTGAACGACCCAGACGACATAGCCAGTGTCGGCCGCCGGAGCCAATTTCGACAAACTTCCAGCGTGGTCGAGACCGACCACGACGATGTAGCCAACCTCGCCCACCTGAAGCACTGTCAACTGCTGCAGCTAGCCTTACCTACCAGAACATTGTCGTTTGGCCCAACGACAATGCTAGCAGTCATGGCCGAGTGTAATGACGAAAACCGAAACTGGAACTCTCTCTGGCACAGACTCGCATGCTAGGAAGGAAGAGGAGGAAGACGAAGCAGAATAAGAACAGCCGGCCTGCAGCAAAGGCGTTGTGTCTTATTTCTCGTCCTTACAATATATATATATATATATATATATATATATATATATATATATATATATATATATATATATATATATATATATATATATATATATATATATATATATATATATATATATATATATATATATATATATATTGATAGTACACCTTTAGTGGTGAGCAGAAGAGACGTTTACTTTGTGGAAAACGTAGCGGTAGAACCGACCAGCTGTCAAGCGGAGCGAGCGCGAGCAGCAACAACACTCTTCCTTCTCTTCTTCAGCTGGCGTTCCGGCCTGTGCCAAATATCAATGCTACAAATCACTCCCCCCTCAGAAAAGGAGCCATCCTGGCGACCTATGGAACGGGTACGACGGGTGGGTCGTAGTGCGGCTTCAATCGATCTACGT
Source organism: Rhipicephalus microplus (assembly GCF_043290135.1). NCBI lineage: Eukaryota > Metazoa > Arthropoda > Arachnida > Ixodida > Ixodidae > Rhipicephalus > Rhipicephalus microplus. The sequence goes on along the minus strand of NC_134707.1, from coordinate 107,886,948 downwards.
GAACAGTCTCGCGGCCTCGATGCCGTCGGTCTGTTGATGGTTGAACCGGCTCAACAATATAGTTAACCGGTGAGGCCTGACGTAGGACTCGGTAGGGGCCTTCGTACTTCGGCAGTAGCTTGGTGGAAAGACCAGGAACAGATGAGGGAACCCGAAGCCATACCAAGGCGCCAGGCGAATATGACTGCGAAGACAGGTTTTCGTCGTGACGGTTCTTCTGGTACGCTTGATCTTGGGCGGTTAAGGAACGCGCGAGTTGCCTGCATTCTTCTGCATAGGTGGCGACTTCAGATAGAGTTGTGGATTCCGAAGCGTCTGGATGATACAAGAGAATGGTGTCCATGAATGAGGAAGGTTCGCGCCCGTAAAGGAGGAAGAACGGAGAGAATCCTGTCGTAGACTGAGTGGCGCTGTTGTAAGCGTAAGTTACAAAGGGTAGTATGCGGTCCCAGTTGGTGTGATCAGCGGACACGTACATGGATAGCATGTCGCCCAGTGAGCGGTTAAACCGTTCGGTCATTCCATTCGTTTGCGGATGGTATGCGCTGGTTGTCCGATGCACAACGTTGCATTCGCGAAGAAGGGCTTGTACCGCTTCGGAGAGGAACGTACGGCCGCGGTCACTGAGTAGCTCACGAGGCGCGCCATGGCGTAGAATGAGATTGTGAAGGATAAATAAGCCAACTTCACGTGATGTGGCCTCTGGCAGCGCAGCAGTTTCAGCATAGCGTGTCAAGTGATCAATGGCGACAATCACCCAGCGGTTCCCGTTAGGCGTATAGGGAAGGGGACCGTACAAGTCAATTCCGATGCGGTCGAAAGGGCGGGAGGGGCAAGGCAACGGCTGCAGTTGTCCATTGGCTATGTGTGGTGGGCTTTTTCGGCGTTGACATTTGGAGCACGAACGCACGTACTGTCGGACAAAGCGGTACATTCCGCGCCAATAGTACCGCAGCCGGAGACGTGCATACGTTTTTATCACACCGGCGTGGCCGCATTGAGGATCCGCGTGAAAAGAGTCGCAAATGTCGGCACGTAGGTGGCGAGGAATCACAAGCAACCACTTGCGGCCGTCAGAAAGGTAGTTGCGACGGTACAGGAGTCCATCGCGGATGGTAAAGTGTCGAGCTGTGCGCTGCAGTGAACGATTGGGCGTAACTTTGGACGGCCGAGACAGTAACTCTATCATAGAGGCTATCCAAGCGTCTTGGCGCTGTTCATAGGGCATGTCCGCGTACGAAAGTGCCACAGCATCGAGGCTGGATACAGAAGTACTTCCGTGTTCATGGGGAAGTGGAGAGCGGGAGAGAGCGTCGGCATCTGAATGTTTGCGGCCTGACCTGTAGACGACACGGATATCATAGTCTTGGAGGCGTAACGCCCAACGAGCGAGACGGCCAGATGGGTCTTTTAGTGACGATAACCAGCAGAGGGCGTGGTGATCAGTCACGACGTCAAATGGACGGCCATAGACGTAGGGTCGAAATTTTGTGATTGCCCAGACGATGGCTAGACATTCTTTTTCTGTGACTGAATAATTCTGTTCAGCCCTAGTAAGAGTGCGACTGGCATAAGAAACGACGTACTCGTCGTATCCAGACTTGCGTTGAGCAAGAATAGCGCCAAGTCCGACTCCACTTGCGTCGGTGTGTATTTCTGTAGGGGCATCAGGATCAAAGTGACGGAGAATCGGTGGAGATGTCAGCAATTGACGTAGTTTCGCGAATGCCTTATCGCAATTGGAAGACCACGCCGAAATGCCCTCGGTGTCAGAAAGTAGCCGTGTTAAAGGGGCCATGACAGATGCAAAATTACGGACAAATCGGCGAAAGTATGAACATAAGCCGATAAAGCTCCGGAGTTCCTTAAGTGTCGATGGCTTCGGAAACTGGGCGACAGCACGGAGTTTTCCAGGATCAGGTAGAACGCCGTCCTTGCTGACAACATGCCCTAAGATGGTGAGCTTCCGGGCGGCAAAATGGCACTTTTTCAAATTTAGTTGGAGCCCAGCATGTGTAAGGCAATGCAGGACACTTGCGAGGCGCAGAAGATGGGTATCGAAGTCTTTTGAAAAAACGACGACGTCGTCCAAATAGCAAAGACACGTCTGCCATTTAAGGCCTCGAAGTATGTTGTCCATCAGACGCTCGAAGGTGGCTGGGGCATTACAAAGGCCGAACGGCATCACGTTAAACTCGTACAAGCCGTCCGGAGTTACAAACGCAGTCTTGGCGCGGTCAGCTTCATCCATGGGTACCTGCCAGTATCCCGATCGAAGATCCAGCGAAGAAAAGAATTCTGCACCTTGCAAACAGTCGAGAGCGTCGTCAATTCTGGGGAGCGGATAAACATCTTTGCGCGTGATCTTGTTAAGGCGCCTGTAATCCACACAGAATCGGATGCCCCCGTCCTTCTTTTTGACCAGTACCACCGGGGAGGCCCACGGACTGTTAGACGGCTGTATAACGCCACGATTGAGCATATCAGACACTTGATCGTCTATAACTTGGCGTTCGGCGTGGGAGACCCGGTATGGACGCTGACGCAATGGTGCGTGGGTGCCAGTGTCAATACGATGGACAATTGCAGATGTTCGGCCCAGACTGGTTTGTTTGAAGTCGAACGATGAGCGGAAGTGGTCGAGAAGTGTCAAGAGTTGAGTTCGTTGGTCAACAGGAAGGTCAGGATCAATCGATGGAAGGAAGACGTCGAGGGAAGAGGTGGCGGATGTGAGAGCGGAAGTAACACTGGCGATCTCAAGGCTTTTTGCTTGATAGGGCAGTTGACTGGTGCCAACACAATCGATGTCCTCAAGGCGGCCGATGCATTCGCCACGGAATAGGGTGACTGGTACAGAAAGGAGATTCGTGGCATAAATGTTTGCGCAAGTGGCTTCGACCGTCAGAAGAGCAAAAGGCAGAAGAACGTTTTTTCGAGAAGTGAAGTCTTCTGACGGCGTGAACATGACGTCCGAAAAAGCGGCATGGTCGTACGAGATCGGCACAATAACAGAAGACATGGGTGGAATATCAGTCTCCGCGGCGACGACAACACGAGAAATAGAAGGCTTATTATAATCGTCGTCGGAGAGCGATGACAATTCTAGTTCGGCCCGGGCACAATCAACAACGGCATGATGTGTGGAAAGGAAGTCCCAGCCTAATATGACGTCGTGTGAGCAGTGCGGAAACACGATAAATTCAACCACGTACAGAACGCCCTGGATGATTAACCGAGCCGTGCACGTCATAGAAGGGTTCACGTGATGCGCTGTTGCCGTACGAAGGGAGAGACCAGAAAGCGGAATCGTAACTTTTCTTAACTTGCGACACAATGCTTCACTCAATACAGACACGGCAGCTCCGGTATCTATTAATGCTTGAACGGGGATACCTTCAATCAAGACAGTTATTTCATTATTCGGTAGAGAACGAGGCCTTGTGGAGTTCGACGGTGGCGCAGTTCTTGCCTCCGGAACTGCGATGGTCAGTTTTCCGTTTGGGCAGGTGGTGCACGCCGAAGCATTGGTGAAGGCGAACGTCGGCGCGGGGAAGGCGATCGGCGTGGGTTGAAGGCGCGGCGGCTCGGCGGAGAAGTGTCCGAAGCTGCATGGAACGGCAGCGTCTGTGGTGGTTCTGTGGGGGCGTAGCCGTAGGTGCCATCAATAATGCCTGAGTGAGGGACGCGCCGGCGACAGAACCGCTCAACATGGCCAGGCTGACGACAGTAATAACAGATAGGTCTGTTATCCGATGTACGCCAAGGGTTGTTGGGAAGCGTTGAAGGACGGCGGTAAATGGGAACATGCGAGCCTGCCGGTACGTGTGTTGCGTAGAAGGCGTTCGCTTGGTGGGCAGGGTCGACGACGTTTGACGGCGCATGTACCTGCCTTCGCGCGACGTCAGCGTAAGTCAGGGGAGCGGACACAGGTGGTGGCTGGTACGTGGGGGGAAGTGCCTCGCAGACTTGCTCTTCGATGGTTTGGCGCAGTGACGAGGTCAGCCCATGCGTATTGCTGGGAAGCAAGGGGGCAAGGGACAACTGGCGTGCCACTTCCTCTCGGATAAATTGCTGGATTTGCGGGGTCAATACAGTCTGTTCTGGAGATATTGCACCAACGGTCAATGCTGGCGTGCTGGTCATGTCGAAAGTAGGCCGTCGCGTTGAAATGCGCTGTTTTCGCAACTCATCGAAACTTTGGCAGTGTTGGATGACTTCCGAAACTGTTTGCGGGTCTTTAGCCACCAGCATGTGGAAGGCATCGTCCTCGATGCCCTTCATAATGTGTTTTACCTTGGCGGTTTCCGACATGTCAGGATCAAAGCGACGGCAGAGGCCTACGACGTCCTCAATGTAGGACGTGAAACCCTCTCCCGACAGTTGGGCGCGATCCCGCAAGCGCTGTTCTGCACGGAGCTTGCGCACTGTCGGTCGGCCAAACACGTCCGCGAAGGTGGTCTTGAAAGTGGCCCAGTCGGTAAGCTCGGCTTCGTGGTTGTTGAGCCAGAGCTCTGCTACTCCTCTGAGGTAAAAGTGGACGCGGCCCAGTTTGTCGTTTTCGTCCCACCTGTTGTTGACGCTTACTCGTTCGAACGAAGAGAGCCAGTCCTCGACGTCCTGCTCATCGGTGCCGTTGAAGATGTCTGGATCTCGCTCTCTCGGGACGCCGGGACAGTGGACAGGTGGAGATGTAGGAGCCGTCTGCTGTGCAGCGTCGATGGACATTGTTGATGGCGAAGGTAGAGTTCGGTTGCGGAGTTCCAGGATGGGAAAAGGTACCCAGCACCTCCACCACTTGATAGTACACCTTTAGTGGTGAGCAGAAGAGACGTTTACTTTGTGGAAAACGTAGCGGTAGAACCGACCAGCTGTCAAGCGGAGCGAGCGCGAGCAGCAACAACACTCTTCCTTCTCTTCTTCAGCTGGCGTTCCGGCCTGTGCCAAATATCAATGCTACAATATATATATATATATATATATATATATATATATATATATTTGTATGTGGGTTATGGGTCTGGTCAAGCAGCAATATCTTTTTTTTTCATTAGCCTTCTAAAACACTTTTGATTTTGTGGAAATAAAGTTACCCCACGAAAATTGTGATAATTTATGGCGTGTTGAGTTCCCTGCCAGTGTGGTTGTACCAATTACTCAGAGTGTATAACAAAGGCTCTGAAAGTCCTCTTTTCCAAATTTTTTGTAACTTTGCTGCTCACTTCATGCACACATGGGAGTTTTTTCCTAATAAGATAAAGAATCATCAGAAACTTCGTCAAAAGCACAATCGCAGTAAAAAAAGTAAAGAGACGTCGGAAAGCAAGCCTTGTAAAGCAGAAAACATTTCAAAAGGATCACCTTTACAGAAAAAAATATGGCTAGGAACAATTTGAAAGTCCGACATCAAGAAAGTAGCTACGAATAACGCCTTTTAGACAAAACCACAAAAAAAAAACAACGAGACAACCAACTAACCAACCAACCCCAACGCTCATCAAAAGATGCATCACCCCATCAGCCTAGGTCATCACACACGCACCCCTGTGCCCCGAACTCCATCCCACTAGTGAGAACGAGAGCTCCCAGTACCGCCAACACTAAATGGCGTATATGACTAGCTCACCGTTAGTAAGCTCAGGAATGTAATCTCTCTGAACGCGCTGATTAACGCCATGCGCTCCAGCGTGAGGAATCGTATAGGTTGAATTCTTGGTTTTGTTCTAGGTTTTCATTTGCCATTTGAGGACGTTTATTTTACGACGTCGCATCTCAGTGGGCCACGTTAAACCACGGTAGTAACTATATTCGCGTTAGGCAATAATGGTTCGCCTTCCTTGATACATCGGATAAGCACAACCTCTCAATATTGTTTCGTACTCGCAGAAAGAAAATACCAAAGAAATTCAGTTATATTGTCTAGTACTTTAGACCTGTTCAAAATAAATGGGTAAATACACAAATTGCAAATATTTGTTCTTTGTATCAACGCAATATTTATTACTCGAAACATTCTTTTGCAGAAGTGCCGTGTTGGAACAAAATTAGTCCGTGTGATGTGGTGTGCGTCAAAACTAAATGTTTATTGGCGATGTGTGGTGGACGGAGACCTGGCTTATGTAACTGCTACTATAAAAACGGTAAGCTTTGTAATTATTTACCAACGAAATACCTTGATATTGCATTTGTAGCAGTGGTCATAAGTATATTTCTGCATTTCGTACCAGTACAAGATAGTATTAATTCCGTTATCACTGCGATACTCAAAGAATTGTACCAAATACTCCTTTATGGATGACTGGGGAAACGTCTTTAAATATAAAAGTTTGTTTTTAAAAAGCTTATGCCACCTAAATCTATATTGTGAATAGGTTAACAGCTGCAAATATAGAAAACATTGATAGTTTCTGTAGATATATTTACATACATATTGTACTAGACCAGAGCAAGACAGAGCTAGCTCTGTTCCAGCATCAAGAAGACGTTGACGTTCAGGTGGTTGGTGTTCCTCAAGTTTCTGCCAAAACCTGCTTATTTTATTGACTCCATTAAAAATTCACATCTTTGCCTCAAAGGCGAAGCAATGAATGTCATAGCAACAAAATGAAATGTCACGCGCAGGATGCAGACAGATCAAAACGTGCCCGGCATTTCTCATGCACAAACAGCACAGGAAATGTGCTCACAGGTACATATATGAACACAAACAAGCGTCTCAGTTGTTACTTCGCTGTGTCTGAAAAGCACGCCCTTTTCGCAAACGGAGACTGTGCGACGATTATAGTTACCTTTGTGCGCCCGGTAACTACAACAGAGTTGCTCCGGTGAAAGCTCAAAGCGTGCGATTGTCCTCACCGAAATATTAGCAAGCAAGCGCGTGTGCGTTCACACCGCTCTGTCTCCGTGGGGTGAATTACGCGTGGGAGATGAGAGCACGCGCCGCCTCATCGTGACGACGGCGATGCACGCTCATTGTTCCTTCCCTTTGGTAATGCTAAAAACGCGATAGTTCCCTCCGAAATGCCCATCACCAGTGGTAAGTGGTAGATATAGATAGCTTGGCGTTTGAACATTCAAGGAGGTACTTTTTTGTGGCTCAGTGGCTAATGCCTCGCCCTCACAATTCGGAGATCCAACGTTTGATTCCACGCGCCGGACTCTTTCTCTAGTTTATTTCTTGATTGTTTTTTTATATATAAATACGTATACATATCGGTGAATAATGGTGACGTCGGCAGCAAAATCTAGCTGAGAGTGTCTGTATAATTGCTATCATAATAAAATAACAAGCGTTAATAGGAGAAGAACCTTGCGCTGGGTGAAGCTGCTGGGTAGTCCCATTCCACGTTTTAGAGCTCCGCAGCTGTACGCTAGCACCTGATTCCACAATAACGAACACATCGATCCCATGCAGACGTTTCCCATTTGACCGTCTCTCGTGTGCTCTGGTGCATTTAATCTGTAGTCTAAAGTAGCACTGAAAATCGCGGCATTGAGAAGTAGCTGGCAAAATACCAACGATGAAAAAATTGAATGATCCTGCGAAGCTGGCTCGTAGTATCTCGTACCAGGCAGATTTGGCCAACCAATTAGTAACCAACCAGGAAGCCGATATTCCCACCTGCTTGGCTTTTAAAGAAAACATGACTGTTTTTCGGTCGTTCAGCCATGCGCCCATTTTGCACTGAACATATCCTGCGTGGACAATCTCAACCAATTGGTGAGAGCTTCGCGCGCTAAGCGTTGGATATAAGGTGCCTCTGTAGTCACATTTCGCCCACATGGCCTGACTGTGAGAAAAAACACGGTAGGGTTCTCGCACAGCTGGTTGCGCGAACTCCTCAGCAAGTTCACTCACAAACAAAAAAGGGAGTTTGGCTCCTTCCTTGAGATGCCATTCGCGATCTTCCACTTCATCTATATTAAATATCTACAGCCAACCCAGGGACAAAGCATTTGACTTGTTGCGCACGCTCGCACGAGCCCTCTCTATCGCAGGCACCATGCCTATAGTCATACTAGAGGATTTTAATGCTTCACATACTAAATGGGAATATAGCGCCTCTTCCGTTAAAGAACGACAAATCTGCAACTTCATAAAACAACACCAGCTGTCCCTTGCGACGGATACCACGTAAGCAACCCGCATAGGAAACAGTGTTATACCCGTGACACACGGGCAAAAGTAAAGTACTTTGAAGTAAACGCCTTTTGTCGCCTAAGGGGACCATTTGCAGAAAGGAGTGGCGCTGATGACACACGGCACCGGACTACTGCTTTAGGCGGTGCCTCAGAAGAACGCTGCAGAAGAAATGGCGCTGTTTGTGGAAGCAGCAAGATCGGAAATATAAAAAAGAATCTGCGCATGTACATCACATTCAGCGACGCCGGAGCATAAAATTGTTTTTTTTTATTGTCTGGTGGCTTATATTGCGCATACCTGTAATTTTCTTTCGCTTTTTTGCGTTTTTAGCAGCAACTTAAGTTCGTCTGGCAACTATGAACAGTCGGTGTTTTGCTGTTTTTGTTTTTTGTAGTGCTTTTTACATGGCTGCGTCCCGCTGGGTCAGCGACGGCGTGCCGCGTTTCATCGTGGTCCTGCGATGTCTCAGCGCAGAGACAGAGATAAAGCAACAGTTGAGGTGGGCCCGACTCTTGTCGCCCTCGGCTCCATCGAAGATGAGCTAAACGCTGCGAAGGCAATTTTGCTGTGAATTTGCGCCCGTGTACGGGGAATACCGGCGTCGGTGAGGCTCTCGGCAATCGCCTGGTACACTCCACCGCTGTGTTTTTGCCCTTGCAAGGCGTCCAAATGTTCCTCCCATAGCTTTATCAGCGCCCAGGTCTCCTTTTCAGTCCACTGGACGCACGGTTTTTTCTTCACCGACTGAGCCGACTCCACTGTTACAAGATACTACGTCACCGACACAGCAACTGCCGCTGCCAACCCTAACATACATGATCGCGCTAGTAACGTAATGCAGGCGTTTGAGAGTATGGACAGACTACAGGCCTTCACTTTTCAACAAATCGCACTGCTGCTGAAAATTAAAACATTTTCTCAGCGCAAAAAAATACTGACAGGGCACCGCAGTGTTGCGACACGTTTTCTTCTATTGATAAATTATGCACACTGTATGCGAGAGTACTCCCTTTCTGCCAGAAAAGTAGATGCGGGATCTGCTTTTGCGAAAAGGATCTTTGCCGGAAAGGAGTTACTCCTTTGTCGTGTGTCACTGCGCCCAAATGCCTTTCCGAAAGTTGTCCCCTTGTCTAAAGGACTTCAGGGTGCCCGTGTGTCAGGGGCATAAGGAGGGGCAAGTGCCCCGAGTGAACGCTTGTTAAGAACATCACCCAGCTACAATGAGAGAACACTGGCCCCACACTAATCAGTGATCATTATATAACTGACGCCAAGCTGGTGATCTTGGACCAAGGTACCAGCTGAAATCTATTGTAAACTGGGATTAATTTAGAAAACTCCGCGCGCTGAAACAGGCCACCTCCATTTCGGACTATGATACATCGGTCGCAGAGCTACAAAAAGATGCGGAATGACCGACTAAACAAGCACCAACTGAGCACGCAAACTAGCCGGTGGATAGCCGTTTTATGCACTTATGAGAAGTTTACCAGATAATGGAAAGACGCTGGCTTAAGCAAAAGCACTACCGCACGTTGCGGCATCGTATGTCGATGGCTTTCGACCTCATCACAAAGCATGCCAATAATCTTGTCTCTCAACAATGAACACAGTTATGTAATCAGCTCGATGGAAGCCTTCACTTTAGGAAAACTTGGTCTTTTCTACGTAACTTATTAGAACCATCAAAATTGAAGGCTGAAACTAGCAAACTTATAACATGACTAATTCACCTAACGAAGAAGCGCAGACAGGACATATTACTACCCCTAATTCAAGCCTACATTCCGCATCATGCGATCGAGTCCATGTCAGAATATGGGGTCTTCCCAACTAAGATTTACATCGTCCTATAACAAAGGCAGAGGTTTGCGCTGCATTACATCAGCTGCGCACCACCTCAGCTTCAGGACCTGATCGCGTCACCAATAAATCGCTACGCAATCCCGACGCAGACTCGGTTAATGTTCTCACTGAGTATTTTCAGCACTGGAAACAAGGCACACTACCTTCCCACTGGAAACGTGCCAAAGTGACATTCATCGCAAAGGAAGGAAAACCACTCGACCTAGCTAACCTGCACCCTATATCTCTCACTTCATGTGCAGGCAAACTTATGGAGCATGTCATCTTCAATCACCTTAACAGATTCATGGAGACAAATCACCTCTGCCCTCCTACTATGTTTGGATTCAAGGCAGGGCTCTGCATCAAAGATGTGATGCTCCAGCTCAAAGAGGAGGTACTAAATGCCGACTTCCCACATCTTACAAAAGCAATATTGTCATTTGAATAAAGCATTCGATAATGTCCGGCATGCGGCTATTCAAAAGAACCTCAGTGCGCTCAACCTTGGTATCCCGCACTTACAGATATGTTGCGGCCTTTTTAAAGAACAGAACCGTCGAGATAACCTAGGATTGCTTGAATCTCCGACCTTCGCTCCCGGAAGTAAGGGCACTTCACAAGGGGCCGTCCTCCACCCTTTCCTCTTTAATATAACTCTGATCCCCTTCACGCAAAAATTCTCACATACCAGCCCTACAAAAAAAAACTCCCATACCAGCCCTACAACACTCACTGCACGCCAATGACATCACACTTTGAACCACCACGGGCAACTGTGGCAAAATCAGTTACACCCTTCAGAGAGCAGCACTAACGGCACGAGAATACACGTGGAGCATTGGCCTGATCTACTCAGCTCCTAAATCTAAACTCCTTCTCATTCATCCCAGGAGCCCGTTCCGTCTAAAAATATCCGTATATTTGGATGATAAACTCATCCCTCAGGTAAACAATATTGTTACGAGTGATTGTGTTTATTTTACAGCCGAGGTGAAATGGCGTTGGGAAAGAGCAGCGTACTTCCGAGACAGGCCTAGTCCGGTTCACCCCACCACACAGTACAAGCGCTGCTCCACTACTCTTCTTCTTCCGCGCCCCGTAAGCTCATGCATCTTCGTTGCATTTCCCCTGGCGGCAGATAAAGCTCGCTGAGCGAGTTAAGTAAGCCTATGATGGTACTGTTTGAGGCGGGCTACGTGAACAATTTGCGTAGTGCGCGAACGCCGGTTATTGGCTGTGACTCTGGCGACAACGTCATTCACGTCACTGAGACGAGTGACTATCACGGATGGGCCGGAATAGTTTCCTATAAACTTCCGGTACAATCCTTCTCTACGAACAGGAGTCCACAGCCAAACGTAGTCATCAGAAGAAAACTCTATGGGGATATGCTTGGCATCGTAGCCAACCTTGCTGTGCTTTTGAGAAGCCAAGATTCGAAGGCACGCTAGTTGACGTGCTTCTTCAGCATGGCACAACGTCTGAGCGATGAACAGATCTTCCTGACGCGAGAAAGGTAATGGACTGACCAGAAAACTTTGTGGATTTCCTGCGTAAAGCAGAAAGAAGGTCGAATGTCCAGTAACCTAATGCTTGGTGGTGTTATACGCATAAGAAACAAACGGTAAGACGGCGTCCCAGTTCCTGTGGTCAGTATCAACGTACTTCGATAGCATATTCGTAAGACTTCGATTTGTTCTCTCAGTGAGACCATTAGTTTGCGGATGGTAAGAGGTGGAGTGGCGATTAGAAGAGCCACAGAGGCGCAAAATTTTTTCAAACACACCGGTGATAAATTGCAGTCCACGGTCGCTGATGACAACACGAGGAGCAAAGTGATGCAGTAGGACCAATTGTAACAGAAAAAAAAGAGAGGCTGCTGTCGCAGATGTCAGTAAGTCCATTTCCGTATAACGAGTTAAATAATCCATGCACACTATAACATATCGGTGGCCGGATGGGGTCTTAGGAAGGGGTCCGAGCAAGTCCATGCCGACTTTTTCAAAAGGAGATTTCGGTGGAGGGATTGGCTGCAAATAACCTGCTGCTGACATATAGCGCAGCTAGCGACGTACTGTTTTGTGTGCTTCCACATTTTCGGCCAGTACAAGCTCTCACGTAATCGATGTAGCGTACGTGTCAAACCGAGATGACCGGATGTTATGTCATCGTGCATAGAACGAAGGACATTCCTGGCGCAGGCTTTCCGGCACCACTAGAAGCAACGGGGGGCCGTCGGCTGAATAGTTTCTACTATACAACAAGCCATTCGAAATTGTGAAGTGCTTGTCGGCGGAGTTATGAGCAGCTTCGAGCAAGGGTTTCACGGTAGGATCGCGCTGCTGCTCACGTTTGAAGCTGCTAGTATCTGGGAACTCGGACGAGACAGAAACCAAGTAGTCATCAATGTCATCGTCGTCAGCATTGGTGTGTACTGAAGGAAAGGGCATTGGTGTGTACTGAAGTCCCCCAGGAAAACCTGGGGGACTTCAGTACATGCAATGTTGCAATTGTACGAGACGATGTTTCTTGGCTATTTGCGCTACAGTTTGCCTGTGTTGAACAATACCTGTAGAACCAGCATTCGGACTCTCGAAAGCATCCAGGCTATGGCTCTGCGAGGTTGTCCGGGGCTACCGTGATGTTCATCAACAGCTGAGACAATCCATATCGCTAATGACTACCCGCTCAAGACGCATATCATAATGGAAGTGCTCAGAGCACACGTAAGGCATCTTACTTGCGCCCCTGTCCATCATCTAGCTTCACTGCCAGAAGACCGACCTCGCGCCTCATTTTGCCAGACAGTCTTGTCATACCGCACACGCATTCTTACGGGATATACTACTCCATCCAAAATTTCAACTCCCCCATGGAGTATGACCTATGCACATGTTGAACTCACGGTTCCAGGCATAGGGTCAAAACCCCGGCTCTCGTCTCCAGCACTAAAGCAGCTTTCTCTTCTCTTGTTATATAAGAAGTACAGTGATCATACTCATCTATATACTGACGCTTCAACTAAAGCGGACGGGTCTGCAGAGTCGGTGATCTTTCCTGAAACAGCGACAATGGTGAAGTTTCGTTTATCGCACCGGACATCATCAACAGCTGCGTAACTTGCTGCTCTACGTAGCGCCGTTAAAGTCATTAAACACCATGAAGCCAAGAAATGGAACGTGTTCACGGACTATAAGGCAGCACTACAGTGTTTGCTAATCGCCTTACGCCGGGGACCTTGTGAACAACTAGTGCTGGAAATTAGAGAGTTGCTTCACCACCTCTTCGACGAAGGACACAGAATCACATTTCAGTTGCTTCCAAGTCACTGCGGCATATTGGGCAACGAACATGTCAATTCAGCTGCTAGATCAGCACACGAAGATGGTGAAGAATAATCTATACCATTTTCAAGGACTGATGCTGAAATGACAATCTGAAAAATCGCTAATGCTGACCTAAAATCCTTGTGGAACGGCGACTGCTAACGGCACACGCGACTGCATTGACTGGACACCTCTCGTCGACTCCGGCCTCCATTTGGACACTCTCGACTCGAGACAACAGTGCTTTGCCAACTATGGCTTGGTGTCGCCTTTCCCAAAGCTTTCGCCTTCCGAATCGGCATGGAAGACAGTGCTCCTTGCGGTCATTGCGGCAGTGATGAAACTATAGAGCACGTTCTCTCACTGCCCTCGTTACAGCGTGCAAAGACGGCATATAGCTGCTGCGTTAGCTCGCCTTGACGACAGACCGTTGTCTGAACAATCAGTGGTTGAAAGGCGACAAGATTTGTGTTCTCACAGAAAATCAGTGAAGGCCTTACTAAACTTTTTGCGTGGCGGTGGCCTATTGTATAGACTATAGCACCAATTTTTTCGTTGCGCGCGTCTATTTCCCTCTTTGCTTTTTTTCCCATCTTTCTTCCCCATTCCCCTTCCCCTAGTGCAGGGTAGCAAACCGGATGCTCCATTTTCTGGTCAACCTCCCTGCCTGTCCCTCATTTTATTCTCTCTCTGTGTGACATAGTCCGTCTTATAGGTCACAGAAAAGCTGTACCTTTGGAGGCGCAACGGCAACGAGCCAGCCAGCCAGGCGGGTCGAGAAGTCACACAAGCCAGCATAGTGAGTGATGATCGGTCACTATTGTGAACTCGCGGCCATGTAGATATGGTCGGATCTTCTGTATGGCAAAGACGACTGCTAAGCACTTGAGTTTGGTGACGGTGTAGTTTTTCTCTGCTCTGGTCAGTGTCCGACTGGCATATGCTACGACGTGCTGACGGCTGTTGCAGAGTTGGACCAGCACAGCACCAACACCTAGCCCACTAACATCAGTGTGAAGTTCAGTCAAAGCATCAGGATCAAAATTCTTTAGGATGGGTCCTGAAATCAATAAAAACTTCAGCTGTTGAAATGAAGCATCCCATTTAGTATCCCACAAGCACGGTGTGTCTTTATGAAGAAGGGACGTCAGTGAGAAGGCAAGTTGTGCAAAGTTCTCAATAAATCGGCGTAAATATGAGCACAGACCCAGAAAACTTTGCAGGTCCTTCACTGTTCGTTGTTGTTCAAAGTTGCGAACCACTGTAGTCTTCTGTGGGTCGGGTCGTACGCCTTCTTTATCGACGAGAAAGTGTAATACAAGGAATTGACTTTCTCCAAAACGGCACTTCTTTGAGTTTATAACAAGGCCAGCTTCGCGTAAGCATTCAAACACAAGCGACAAGCGGTGGTTGTGCTCTTGAAAAGTCTTGCCGTAGATGTTCACGTCATGTAAATACCACGTGCAAATTTCCCATTTTAGTCTACGGAATACTGTATTCATAAATCTCTCGAATGTCGCTGTAGCATTGCACAATCTGAAGGGTATAATGTCAAACTCAAAAAGACCGTCTGGTGTTATGAAGGCCGTCTTCTCTTTATCTGAGGGATGCATAAGAATTTGCCAATAACCAGAACGCAAGTCAAGAGAAGGAAACTGGGAGGCAGAATGCAGGCAGTCCACGGCGTCATCTATACGTGGCAAAGGGTAGACGTCTTTTTTGTGATGGCATTTAGGCGACGATATTCTACGTATAATTTCCATGAATTCTCCTTCGTCCTTACTAGAATGACAGGAGCTGCCCACGGACTACACGATTCTTGTATGACGCCCTTCTTTAGCATGTCTTCAACTTGCTCAGCGATGAGTTTCCTTTCGGAAGGCGATATGCAATAGGGCTTCTGACGTATTGGTGATGCTTGGCCTGTATAGATGCGGTGTTGCGTACGTGAAGACAGTGGCGTAATGGTAGATGTCTCGCCTTGGGCCAAGTCGAAGACTGAGGCATATTCTGCGATCACCTCCTGTAGCAGCGACCGTTCAGTTGAAGGAAGTGACTTGTTGATCATACGGTCAATGCTGGCAGAATATTCAGTGTACGAATTGGCCTGGGGTTTTTTTGCATCCACTGCCAGTTGGAGTGACCATATGGTAAGAGTACTTTGCTCTTGAAAGCCTGCAAATTTAAGTCCTGCAGGCAGAGATAGGGGCTGCGCGGAAACGTCCACAGTCCACAAATCGGCACAACTACCGACGGTGAGCACGAGACAACGAGGCGTAATAACGTTTTTCTTAAGTGCGTTACTGAAGGCTCGGCTAAACCATAGTGAGAGCCCGCACAAAATCGCGAAGAATTTACGCGCACAAACATTGCTATGTTCGGGGCCAAGCAGACATCTTCTGACACGGAAAACACTTCCGAGCTGTCATCAACGGTATCTTTCGTCAACAGAGAGGGCAACACGGGACGAAAAATAATCCCACCACTACCACAATCTGCAGTGGCACCACATTCACGTAAAAAATCTATACCTAGAATGACGTCGCGGGTCGCACGTGCAAGCACCGTTAGTTCAGCTCTAAACGTTTGCTTTCCTACGGAAAGTAAAACAGAACAAACACCACCCGGGCTCCACGTTTCTTCCTTTACGCCGTGGAACGTAGCTCTCCGATTCCAAGTGAACATTACTTTCGTCCCAAGGCGAGTTTTAAAAGACATGCTCATTACGGAAATGGCAGCACCGGTATCAACTAGTGCCACAGTACTCACATTGTCTAAAAAAGCACTCACTTTGTTCTCAACCATTACAACACAAGGGGGTCTTGCGGAAGATGATTTTGCGGCCTCGCCCCCATCGGTCGCACCAGTTAGATTCCCAGTGGTGGTGGCATCCCCGAGCGGCGACGCGGGGACAGGGATCGCTGTTGGCGTGCGGGTGGTGGGGTAACGCCGTGGTCGGAGCAAGGCGAGTCAGCACGCGCTGTGTGTTGTTGTTGGAAAGAGCCCTGAAATGGTCGAGACTCGTCGGCAGGTACATAGGGCGCGTACACGTTGAATCGTGGAGCTCGCTACTAGCGACGGTAGCAGTACCCAGCGATGTGTCCAGGTAGCCCGCAGTTGTAGCAAGTACGGGTGTCACGTCTAGTCGTCTCCGGCGAAGTAGACCTCGTTGGTTGATGAAATCTGGGCCAGGGCTGCTGAGGAGTAAATCGCCATGATGCAGCTTGCCTGCGTTCCTGGTTTTTGAGTGGTCGTTCACTCCTTTATTCGAACCGATCGATGTGATTCGGGCGAGGCTCAAAGTAGCTCTGACGCATCCGAGGTACCGATGGTTCACAAGGCCGTTGGCCAAATGCACACTGATGGCAGACACTGGCGGTGTCCACAGCTTGCAGTTGAGCAAGTTCTTCCTTAACCACTCGTCTTATAAGAGAAGAGATGTCATCTTGCGATGGAAGGTTGACACTTGCAATCGTGGGCACATTGTCAAGACGTCCAAATTTCGGTAGGACTCTCCTCCTCTTTAGCGCTTCAAGCGCACGGCAATGTCTCCTTAGGTCGGAAGGTGTGTATAGGTCTTCCTTAGTGATAAGAAAATTGTACACGTCTTCCGCGATTCCCTTGAGCAGATTACCTAGCTTATCTTCGTCAGACATGGTCGCACTCACGATTCCGCAAAGCTTCAAGACGGCCTCGATGGAGGTGGTGCAAGTTTCTCCAGGTAACTGAGCTCTGCGTGAAAGCATTTGCTCCGCCTGCTTGACCTTAGCTGTTGAGTCACCAAAACACCTCTTTAGCTTGTCCTCAAAAATGTCCCATGTAGTCAATGTACTCTCGTGGTTGTCGAACCAAAGAGACGCGGTGCCGACGAGAAAAAACACCACGTTCTCGAGCTGCTTAGCAATGCTCCAGCGGTTGCTGCGACTCACTCTTTGGTAGTGCTTAAGCCAATCCTCAACATTGTCATCCAGCTGCCCCTAAAAGGTCCTTGGTTGACGTTTCGGCGTGCCGCAGTGAGCTTGTCCTAACGGGTGAGCGTGTTGCTCATCAGCAACGTGGTTGTTATGGCCTGCTCCCGCGTCCTCCATGTGTGGTAGCTGCGGTGGCAAGTCTGCCAAGCGTCTGCTCTGTCGCAAAATTGGTAGAGCTGGGTCGTCCAGATCAATGTACCCGGCACCTTCCACCAAAGTGTTACGAGGGATTGTGCTTATTGGTGAGGTGCTTATTGATGAGATGCTTAGTGGTGAGGTGAAATGGCGTTGGGAAAGAGTAGCGTACTTCTGAGACAGTCCTAGTCCGGTTCACCCAACCACACAGTTCAAGCGCCGCTCCACTACTCTCCTTTTTCTTCCGCGCCCCGTAGGCTCGCGTATCTTCGTTACAATATGAACGTTCTATGCCTCTACATTTTCAAGAATGGCTCCAATTTTATAGCCATACGGTGCTCAGAGCACAATATATCCGCATTCATAAAGAGGATTTCTAATCGCCACAGGAGCATGCGTGAAGTGGACATGCGCCACCTCGTACAAGCATTCTGCCGGTGTAAAATTACTAAATTTCTCCCTTCTCTGTACGTTTCATCTCTAAAGAGAGATCAGATAGATCGTCTCATTCGCACAGCATATAAAACTGCCCTGCACTTACTTAAGAGTACCGCTACGAGCAATATTCTCCAGTTGGGAGTGCATAACACAATTAATGAACTAATCGCAATGCTCCTCGTCAACAACCATGCCCGACTTTCGCAATCCGAAACAAAAAGTCAGCTCGTTCAGCGCCTCAAAATCAACCTCACAGGAGGCACCACCTCCACAAAATCACCCCTAAACACATGAGCGACAGTCTCTTGGGACCACCATTGCCTAAAAATATCCACCCCACACGACCGGCGGATAGCCAGAGCTAGATCACTTCATAAGCGCTACGCATGTTTGACTCCAGTCGCTTAGGTCGATGCCGCAGAATACTCTCACCGTCCTGCTTTTGCGGTGGCAGTATTAGACAATGCCCAGAAATTACTTTGTAGCATTACCTTCGACGAAGTTGCTCAACCAATCGAGGCGGAAGAAGCAGCGATTGCGTTAGCAATTGCTCACACCAAAGTGGAGTGTATCTTCTCAGACTCAAAAACCGCCATTCGTAATTTTGCTGTGCCTCAAATTCATGAACCCGCACACCGTATCTTGCAATTCTCCCCACCCCCCTAGACAAATAATCACCATTTTGTGGGTTCCCGTGCATTGTGGACATCCTGGAAATACAGCCGTCCATGAGCAAGCTCGAGCACTCGTCAACCGGGCAGTGGACGCCTTCCTTTCACAGTGCGCGAGAGTGCCTATTCACCTACCATGAGATTACATTACCCCACTTCCCGCATAATCTACCCACCAGCCTAATAATCACTGTCTCAGACTCAGCGAATATCCCGGCTGTGGCGGCTGCATTTCGAATGGAGGTGGAAATGTTGTAGGCCAGAGTGCTTAGATTGGGTTGCAAGTTAAAGAACCCCAGGTGGTCGACATTTCCGGAACGCTTCACTACGGCGTTTCTCTTAATCTTATGGTGGTTTTTGGATGTTAAATCCCTCTTATCAATAAATAAATAAATAAATAAATAAATAAATCAGACTGAGCCAATCGTTTGGCGTCGACTCCAAACGGGCACCTTGATTTCCCCCTTCATACATTCTAAATTTCACCCACATCACGTCTTACCTCATTGCCGTCTCCACTCGAGTCCGCGAGCCGACTTTAATCCTACACATATTATACAACTTGTACAAACAAGCCGAATCCACCCTTTGCGGGGGCTGAGCGACAGGAGCGATGGGAGGCTGCTCTGCGCAGATCACGACCGGACGAGCAACTCCGGATCGTACGCTGGGCCATAGGGGTCGCCGAAGCGCATGAAGTTTCAGCGACCTAGAGCGGCCTGAGGGCTCATCATCTTCTTTTTCCCTGACCCCATCCCCCCCCCCTCACCTGACACATTTTCAGTGTCATTGAAGTTGTTTCCTCCTCTTCCTCTCATATGCGTTGGCAATTTCGCTGACCCTTGCTGTCGGCCCGTGAGCCACGTTTGTCTGCCGATCGATGTGACATTAATTGCTTGCGTCAGCTCCTCGATTCCCGTTTTCAGCGTGGTCTGATTGAGTATGGCCAAATTGATTAAATACCAGTATGAATGTAGGGTGATATCTAACAAGACACCCGTGATTTTGGCAGCCAGCCGTATCGATGCCAACTCTACGTCGTTTTGCGCACTCGCACAATCAATCAATTAATGAATGAATGAATCAATCAAAGAGCTTTATTTTCACCAAAAAAAAACATTTATGGTGAAAAAAGGTGGCCGGGAAAAAAGCTGTCCAATGACAGCTTGACAAAGCCCCAGCCACCCATCGGTGGCGAAACGACAGGGTACAGCACCTGATAAAAGGGGGGGGGGGGGAATGCATATTATTAGTCGCTAAACAGTTACAAATTGATATCATAGTGCATTCTTTACGGGCGCAGGTGCACTACAAGGTCCAATGTACCTAATTATACACTTGCTAAAGATAAATAACGAGGAAAAAAGAAAAAAACGAAAAGAAAAACAAGGACACAAAAAAACAAAAAGTAAAACAAAGCCAGAGAAGAAGAAAAAAATAAAAAATAAACATGGAAAGAAGTATATTAGGCACTTCAAGTGCATTAAAATGTACAATGCGCAGTTATGTACTGATATGCAAACGCATGTGTTTCACACACACACAAACACACACACACACACACACACACACACATATATATATATATATATATATATATATATATATATATATATATATATATATATATCTATACAACATATGAATAATGAAGGAAAAAGGAAAACACAAATAACTTGCGAAACACGTGTATACTCCTATATTGGAAAAGTGAAGTTTGTTATGTGAGCATACTTCTAATTTCTTTTTTTCTGTGGAGTAAAACATCTGTTCCTTGCGTTTCGAAATAGTTTAATGTTGTTGGGAACATGCGTTGGTTACGTTGTGTTCCATAGTGTGTGCGTGAGAATGAAACGTGCCAAGGCGGTTGATATCGGAAATGATAAGAAATTGCGTTTTGTGTAAGGTTCGCGAGTTTAAGAAGTGTGTCCGATTTCCCGAGTGCTGCCTTTTTGTAGCAGCACAGCAATTTGTAAGTATATAGGTCTGATATTTTCACAATTTGATGCTGTTTGAAAAGAGGGGCGGTGTGTTCTAAAAAGAGAGCATTTGAAATAAGTCAAACCATTTTCTTTTGTAACACGCCCAGTTTTGACATATTAAGGGCTGTAGTTTTACCTCATACCAGGAAGCAGTAACATAGGTCGGAATTAAAAAGCGCATCGTAAATTAATCTCTTTATTTTAGCTGGTAGTATGTGTCGATGACGACTAATTAGTCCTACAGACTTAGCCAATTTCAACGTAACCGCGTTTACCTGGTCATTCCAAGACATGTGCTCGTTGAAGATGATGCCAAGTATTTTAACGCATTTTTCAATGCGAACACTGAACGGACCTAGGACAAGCTCTTCAGGTACAACAGCTAGCGCGCTGCGAGCATGATATATAACACACTTAGTTTTGGCTTCATTCAATACAAGGCTGTTCGGCTTGCGCCAGTCATTCAGCGTCGAACAAAAAGTACTTGCTTCAGCTTGAATGCTACATAACTCCTGGCCTTTAAAAAAGACAGTGCAATCATCGGCGTAAATTATGAACTGACAAGTGGTGTTTAATTGTATTACATCATTAATGTAAAACAGGAAGCGCGATGTCCACATTCTTCGCAGTGAAATACTGGAGTATTCTGAAAACAACAATGCTGAAGCGCTGAAACTTATCCTTTAACACGGGGGAGTCATTATTACTCGAATTTCTATGTCGAACAAGCACCTCGAAAACAAGCATATCACAGGGAAGCGTCCGTACATAATAATCACTATAGTGTCACTAAAACAACGTCCAACACTACACAAGCACTGCACGAAAGCCTTCCCTGCCGCCAAAATCAACCATTTCTTTGCCTGAAGGACTTTCTAACACGAGGCGAGCAAGAGATGACCATAATATCGAAGTGAACAAATAGCGACGCCTCACATAAAGTCCTATGCTGTCATGAAAGGGATAAAAAACAGATCTATCGGCAATGCCTTCCAAGGCCCCCAAAATAGGCAAACATTTACTGGGTAATTACAAAAATTGTATCAGGCAATTGCCTATTTTGTTCCTTGCGTTCTCATTGTGACACTTCGATGAATGAGCACAAATTGAATGTTAAGAATGGTTTTATAGTGCTTTTATAGTGCGTACAAATGCCTAATTTTGATGTTCGACCCTAAATACCTATACACTATGTAAGTTATAAATATTTTTTTTCAGTGCGGTGTGCAACCGGTATTCATATCACCGGGAAACACTGACCTTTAGAGTCTTTGAGGTTAAACCAGCTTTTGAAAACAAAAAGACTAGAAGTAGTGAAATAGGACACGGCAGTCACCTTATGCCACAGCACTGACATGAAGCGCATGCTTAGGTGAACATTACAAGACGAAGAGAGGAAAAGAATCGAGATTTCTGCAGCTCTAAATGAAAGCATGTGTCAGCGTTGGTATGGAAAGGGGGAGAGAAAAGTAAATATGGGAGAAGAATAGGAGAGTGCCGATAATGGCCTAGGATGCGGCGAGTGGCTTCTGGTGACAGTTCTCCAATGTCCCGAAGGAATTAAAGAACATTTAAGAGCTTGGTGTGGTGGAAGCAAGCGAACTAGTGCTCCCTGTTTGTAGCCTCGGAGAGGGAGAAAATGCGAAACCAGAAAACCGTCAGTTGATAGGAGAGTGTTAGTCAAAAGAGATCTTCGTAGTGTGTTGTCTGTTTCTGTGGAATACATGTCTCTGTGCGCGTACTTTGGAGACGCTGGCATGGATCCTTATCATGATACACAGCGTTGTCCAGCTAAAACTGCTGTCAGAGTATACGGACCTCACGCATTTCGCTTCCACCGGAAATGCGGCCGCGTGGCCAGTATTCAATCCCGCCATTTTCGGTCACCAATCGAGCTCTTTAACCACTGGGCGACCATAAAAGGTAGATAATAAAAAGAAAAGACCGTGTAATGCAGACCCTGAAGGAAATAAACCATCGCCACGTTCTTGCTACCATGAACAATAACGTTGTTGCTGCCTATATATATATATATATATATATATATATATATATATATATATATATATATACATATATTGTCACGTGATCACAGAACGACCACAACGTCTGTTCACAGGAGCAGCACTGGACGTCGAGCCGAACCGAACGTTAGAGCACGAGCACACACCAACCGTCCTCTTCTTCTTTCACACCATGGCACATACTCGCATCGGCATGGCTAAACCTCGTTCCATGCCTGTGGCATTACCCCCCTTTCGAAACAAAGTACCACCCCGATGACCAATGCCGATTAAAAGTTAAAGTAGTCGCGTACACGCACAAAGACGCGTGAAGAAGCAGTGTCAGGTGGCTCGGGGGTAGTGTGGCTTCATCCGTGACACATGAACAATGTCGGGCTGCTGGGAACATCGAGATCGCTGAGCTGTGTCTTCAAGCAGAATTTCGTAGTTGACGTCTGTGAGGCGCCGTAGTACTCTATAGGGACCGAAGTAGCGGTGAAGTAACTTTTCCGAGTGGCCCCTTTTGCGAACGGGGATCCACAGCCAGACCAGATCACCGGGTTGGTAAATGACATGGCGATGACGGGAGTTGTACCTCCGCGAGTCGATTCGTTGTTGTTTTCGGATCCGCTTGAGTGCAAGCTGGCGGGCCGCGTCGGCGAGCCGGAGAAAGTCGTTCGCATCAGTAGTAATATCGGTCGTGTCAGGCAACAGCATGGCATCAAGCATCGTAATTGCTTCTCAGCCGTGAAGCAACCGGCATGGAGCGAAACCCGTAGTCTCTTGAACCGCAGTGTTGTAAGCGAACGTTACGTATGGCAAAATTGCATCCCAGTTCTTGTGATTACGGTCGACGTACATAGATAGCATGTCAGCGAGCGTCTTGTTTAATCTCTCCGTCAGACCGTTGGTTTGTGGATGGTATGCGGTTGTTTTGCGATGAGCTGTTCCACTAAGTCTCGTGACGTCTTGCATCAATTGGGCTGTAAAGGCTGTTCCACGGTCAGTGATAAGAACTGTTGGCGCTCCATGTCGGAAGACGATGTTGTTGATAAAAAAAATACGGAACCTCATTGGCCGTGCCTCGTTGTAGGGCTTTCGTTTCGCAGTACCTCGTTAAATAGTCAGTAGCGACTACGATCCAGCGGTTGCCATCATGTGACTTCGGGAAGGGCCCAAGCAAGTCCATGCCGATTCGTTCAAACGGTTGTCACGGGGGTGCAACAGGCTTTAATAAACCAGCAGGGCGCACAGGTGGGGCTTTACGGCGCTGGCAATGATTGCATGTTTTAACGTAATGCTTGACATCCTGGGTGAGCTTTGGCCAGTAGTAGCGAGTCCGAATCCGGGCAAGGGTATGTGCGAATCCTAGGTGGCCGGAGGAAGGCTCGTCGTGGCAGGCAGATAAAATGTCAGCACGTAGCCCTGGTGGAACGACGAGGAGGTACTCAGTCGCATAAGGTTCGAAGTTCTTTTTGTAGACGATGTCGTTGCGGAGACAAAATGACCCTGAACGTGCAAATGCCGATGGTGGACTCGAGCTGCAACCTTGAAGGTATTTGATAAGTTGTTGGATCTCTGAATCATTCCATTGTTGTTGGGCCAAGTCGGATTCACTGACTGCACAAAGAAAATGGCCATCGGTATCATCATCCCTCGATGTCGTTGCGAGGGGTGCGCGCGAAAGGCAATCAGCATCAGTGTGCGTGCGGCCCGACTTGTAGACGACTGTAACCTCAAATTCTTGAAGGCGTAAGCTCCACCTCGCGAGGCACCCTGAAGGGTCCTTGAAATTGGCCAGCCAACAGAGGGCATGATGGTCTGTAACTACTTTGAATGGACGGCCATACAGATACGGTCGGAACTTTGTTATCGCCCAAATAACAGCAAGACATTCCTTCTCCGTGGTCGAGTAGTTAGTTTCCGCAGATGACAAAATGCGGCTAGCATAAGCGATGGGACGTTCAGCGCCGTCTTGCCTCTGGACGAGTACTGCACCAAGACCGATGTTGCTTGCGTCAGTGTGAAGTTAGGTAGTGGCATCTTCATCAAAGTGCCCTAGTAAGGGTTCACTCTGAAGGCACTGCTGAAGCTGGGAAAAAGCGGCTCTCTGCTCTGGACCCCACACAAAAGGAGTATCCTCCTTCGTTAAACGGGTAAGGGGTTCAGCGATGTTGGCAAAGCTCTGGACAAAGCGCCTGTAGTAGGCGCAGAGACCCAAAAACCGGCGCAAATCCCGTTTGTTCGAAGGTGGAGGAAATGCAGCAACAGCCATGGTCTTTTCTGGGTCTGGTCTAATGCCATCGTGACTGATAAGGTGGCCGAGGAACTTTAGTTCTTCGTAGCCGAAATGACACTTCTCCGGTTTTAGAGATAGGCCTGCGGATCGAATAGCGACGAAGACGGACTGAAGTCGTTGTAAATGTTGCTCAAATGTTTTGGAAAAAACAACGACGTCGTCTAAATACACGAGGCAGGATTCCCACTTCAGACCGGACAGGACGGTGTACATCATCCTTTGGAACGTTGCCAGTGCAGAGCACAATCCAAATGGTAACACTTTGAATTCGTAGAGGCCATCGGGAGTTATGAATGCTGTTTTTTTCCCTGTCACGTTCATCGACCTCGATCTGCCAGTAGCCGCTGCGTAAATCCATTGAGGAAAAATATCGGGCATGTCGAAGTCGATCCAGTGAATCATCTATGCGTGGGAGAGGGTAGACGTCTCTCTTCGTCACTTTGTTGAGCTTCCGGTAATCAACGCAAAATCGAAGAGTGCCGTCTTTCTTTTTAACAAGTACGACAGGTGACGCATATGGACTGTTCGAGGGTTGGATGACGTCGTCGTCGAGCATCTGTTTCACTTGAAAACGTATTGCCTCTTGTTCTTTTTGCGACACGTGGTAGGCGTGCTGTCGTACAGGCCGTTCGGTAGGGTCCGTTATAATGCGGTGCTTCACGGTTGGGGTCTGCTTGATTTTGGAGGTGGACGCAAAGCAATCACTATACGTACGTAAAATCATGCGTATCTGCTGTTGCTGCGCACAGGATAGCTGGCAATTCACGTCAACCGTACTGGCTATATCAGTGTTACCTTCGGCAGCAGTGGCAATCGGAGCGATAGTGGAACATTCTGCGTCATCGATGGCTTCAAAGTTCGCGATTGCTGTTCGCTTTGTTAAGTGTTCGTACTGGCCGCCGAAATTCGTGATCAGAAGCTGAGTCCTCCGATGTTTCAGTTTGACGATAGCACGCGCGACACAAATCTGCCGAGCCAAGAGCACCGAGACCGCTAGCAGTTGATTCCATACAAGCCTATCCGGGGTATATGGGAACACCTTGTGCCCATTTGGATGAACCCTTCACCATCAGCGATGTGCGACGTGCCCTGCACGAACTTAATGGCCGATCGGCACCGGGTCCAGATAGGGTCACCAACAAAGCGCTTCGGAATTTGGAAGATGACTCTGTTGAATTTCTTACTGATGAGATTAATAGGATTTGGAAGGGAGGTGACATCCCGGAACAATGGAAGTTGGCCAAGGTGATCCTCATTCCCAAGCCTGGTAAAGCACCAAGTTTGGACAATCTGCGCCCCATCTCTCTCACGTCATGCGTGGGAAAGGTGGTGGAACACGTTGTCCAGAACCGAATCGCGGACTACATAGAGCACAATGATCTCTTCCCTCACTACCTTATTGGCTTTAGGCCAGGCCTCTGTACGCAGGATGCTATGAAAATCATTAAGTGTCAAATTTTAGATAATCATACCAGAGACACCAGGGCGATCCTAGGCTTGGATATAAAAAAAGCGTTTGATAATGTCCGCCATGATTCTATTTTAGATGCGATCTCAAGTCTCAACCTAGGTTCCTCATTTCATGCGTTTGTCAGATCCTTCCTGTGTGGGCGAAAAGCCATACTTAAAGTTGGAGATCTAGAATCGGATGTGCAAGCGCTGGGAAATAGGGGCACCCCGCAGGGATCTGTTCTATCACCCTTACTTTTTAACATCGTCATGGCTGGTCTCTCGAGGCAGCTTTCTGGAATTTCAGATGTTGGTCATACAATTTATGCCGATGATATCACCATTTGGTGTAGAGGAGGAAGTGATGGCACTGTAGAGGCGGCCCTGCAAGAGGCCATCGACACTACCGAGAGTTTTCTGGAAGACACAGGCCTTTCTTGCTCTCCGGAAAAGTCTGAGCTTCTCCTCTATAAACCGGTCAGGAGGGGCCGTCGACCGCGAGGCTGGGTGCCGCCCCTAGAAAATGACATCCACTTACGTACCAAAAGTGGACGATCAATCCCCAAAGTCGCTTCCATTCGGATCTTAGGTATGACGCTAGAAGCAACGGGCACCAACACCATCACGATTAAAAGGTTGGAAAAAAAGACAGACAGTGTTATTAGGCTCATAAGACGGGTGGCTAACCGAAGGACAGGACTATCAGAGGACAACTTGGTCAGGCTTATACATGCTTTTCTGCTGTGTCATTTTGCATATGTGGCGGCAATGCATGTCTGGAAGAGAATGGAAAGGGACAAGCTTAATGCAATGATCAGGAGAGCTGTAAAGAATGCCCTTGGGCTCCCCAACTACACCCACACCAATCGTCTCCTGCAGTTGGGAATTCATAATACATTGGAGGAAATTGCGGAAGCACAAGAAAGAACACAGGTAATTAGGCTGTCTGGCTCAAAAGCGGGGAGGATGATTCTCGCAGAAATGGGTATTCCACCAGCTCAGATTGAGGCTCTGTACCAAGGGTTGACGAGGGATCAGAAGGAAAACATCATTGTCTCGCCTGCCCCGCGGAACATGCATCCCCAACGTAATGTTGGAAGGAGGAGAGCGCGCGCTCGGGCCCTTCTTCGCCAAGTTGCGGATCTTGACGGGGGGGCCTGTTTCGTAGACGCGGCGCAATATGATGGCCAGAGAGACCGATTCACGGTAGTGGCAATCAACCACAAAGGCATTACAATTAATGCGGCGTCGGTATGCGCCAGAACTGCCAATGCAGCTGAGCAGGTTGCCATCGCCTTGGCTCTTTTAGATCAGCGTAATGAACACATATTTAGCGATTCTAGAGCTGCCATTCGTGCCTTCAGTGTTGGAGCTGTGTGCAAAGAGGCCAAAAATATACTCGGTGATAAGTTGCTTACAACCCATACCATTACATGGTTCCCAGCTCATATGGGAAACATGGACGGAGGGATCATAAATCTCAATGAGTTGGCCCACTCCAGGGCGCGAGGGTTAGCTGTCCGCGGCCATGGAGGACCTTTGGGTCGAACTGGAGATTTCGTAAACAGGGATCCGCCAACTACATATAATGAAATAACCCAACATTTCGCTATGGATAGGAGAATCTTTCCACCTCCACATGCGAAGCTAAATAGAGCGCAGGCGCTTACATTGCGATTACTTCAAACAGAAACGTACCCTAACCCTGCCTTTCTTCACAAGCTTTATCCTGATGTTTATTTAACCAACTCGTGTACAAAATGTGGCGGTTTAGCCACCTTACACCACATGCTCTGGGAGTGCCCTTCGGTACGTGGCACCGATACAGCATCGTCCAGAAAGTGGGACTCCGCTCTCCGGAGTCCAGACATAACATCGCAACTTTGGGCTGTCCAGAGGGCCCACGATGCGGCGCTAGGGCTCGGCCTTACTGTCCCATCGTGGGAGCGGCCCGCCGTGTGCTAGGGCGCACGCCTTCGGACTTGTCAATAAAGTTTTTCCAAACCAAACCAAAAGAGCACCGAGAGGTTAGTTTCCGCGATGCCACTACTCTTGTTGTCACAGTCACTCTCCACCGTTACCAACATACTGGCTCGCGGCGGCAGTGCGATGGTGTCGTCAGCAATTCGAAGTGTTGTGGTCGGCGCAACTGCATCCCTTCGTAGGGCTGTATGGTCGTTAGATAACGTTATGAGCAGGCCGCGAAGGTTAATCATGGCTCCATGCTCGCGGAGAAAATCCATTCCGAGAATCAGGTTTTGGAAGCATTCGCGCAATACAACGAAGGAAACAATGTACGTCGACTCACGAATTCGGAGGCGGGCAGTGCACATTCCTAGCGGTGTCAATAGGTGACCTCCCGCAGTCCGGAGGTTGGTTCCATGTCCCCAAGGTGTCGTTACCTTTCTTAGCTGTGCAGCGAGGTCAGCGTTATAACAGAATAATCGGCACCCGTATCTACCAGAGCGGTCAGCGGGTGGTTGTCGAGAAGAACAGAGATACGAGCAGAGACCTGTTTGTCGTCGATGGCACACGTCGGTGAAAGAATGTCGTCGGATGTCAGCAGGCAAATCGGGGGAGGGTCTTGTAACGGTCGATCAACAGCGGCCTCACCCCCAGAGGTCGCTGTTCTTAGTTTCCCCGGCGCGGGCTTGTGGATCTAGGTGATCTTCCTGCAAGGACGTCCGCAAAGGTTGATTGTTGGCCAGGTGACGTGGAACGCCGTGGAGATGGTGAGCGGGATTGGCGACTCGGAAGGTTTGAGGATCGTTGGCTTGCCAAGTATTCGGCGATAGCACGGGGCCGCTCACCATCTCTGGGGCGACGAGCATCCGGACGAAAGCCGGGAAGACCCATGTGCCTGTAGGCGCACTCACGGTAGATGTGACCTGGTTCACCACAGTGATAACATAGAGGCCGGTTGTCGGGAGCACGCCAAACACTGGATTTTCGTGTAAGGGGTGGGTTGCCGTACAGCGGTGGTCCCGAGTAGAACGACGGTGCCGTCTGCAGGGTGGACGGACGGGACGGATAGCGAACAGCCGGTGCAGGAGTACGCAGTGCTTCCGCGTACGTTAATAGCGGAGCTTCGGCTGGACGCGGGGCCGTCATGGGTTGGACTTCGGCTGCACGCAGAGTCGTCATGGGGTGCACCAGCTGCCGGACCTCTTCGCGAACGACATCCGTTAAAGCAGCAACATGGGGCGGAGAAGACAACACGTGCAGCTTTTGCAGCTCCTCGCGAACAATACTGCGCACGAGCTCCGTCAGGTCTTTTACAGCCGTGACGTCAGGTGTTTGTAGGGCCGACGACACTGACGAAAGACTGCCAGGGGCCGGTTCATACTGGTACGAACGCTGCCTTAGCATTCTCTCCATTGTCGTGGCTTCGCGAAGGAAATCCTCTACAGTGCCGGGAGGGTTCCGCACTAGTCCCGCGAACAGCTGCTCCTTCACTCCCCGCATTAGGAGGCGCACCTTCGTTTTCTTCCGTCATTGAAGAGTCGGCTCGCCTGAACAGCCGCGACATGTCCTCAACGAACATGGCAACACTCTCGTTCGGGCGCTGGTTTGGGGAATTGAAAAGCCGTTCCGCTTGCTCCTTTCGGTCAGAGCTTCGGAAAGTATTTCGCAACTGGTTGCAAAACTCTGGCCAGGTTGTCATAGTGGCTTCATGGTTTTCGAATCAAGTGCGCGCAGAGTCCTCGAGGTAAAAGTAGACGTACCGAAGCTTTCGCTGCTCGTTCCACTTGTTGACGCTGCCGCAACGGTTGTAGTCGTCGAGCCAGTCGTCGACGTCCTCATAAGGGCCACCGTGGAACGGCTTCGGAGTACGCGGGACGTTGAAGAACCATGGAGGAGGCAGCGTTGATGTTTCTTGGGTTTGCGTTCCCGCACTAGCCATAGTACTGCCGAGTTGAGGAAATGGTCCGAATTCAGGAGGTAGGCCTAGTTGTCGCCTGCTACGCCGTAGGTCAGCTGGTTCTTCCAAGTCGCGGCTAGTGTCGGGACCTTGCTGCTGATTGCAGTGCATACAACACTACCCAGCGCCTCCACCAGAAAATGTCACGTGATCACAGAACGACCACAACGTCTGTTCACAGGAGCAGCACTGGACGTCGAGCCGAACCGAACGTTAGAGCACGAGCACTGACCAACCGTCCTCTTCTTCTTTCACACCATGGCACATACTCGCATCGGCATGGCTAAACCTCGTTCCATGCCTGTGGCAATATATATATCCGTAAATTTCAACCACTTGAGGTTTTTGTACGTGCACCCAAATCTGAACACGGGCCTACAACATTTCCGCCTCCATCAAAAATGTAGCCGCCGCCGCTGGGATTCGATCCCACGATCCGCGGGTCAGCAGCCGAGTACCTTAGGCACTATATTGCTTCCTGTCGGAAATACAGCTCACGAACGTCTTTGTTTTAAAATATTCGTATATATGTAAAAATGTAATGTGTATATATTTATGATATTCTAGGCCTAAAGAACTTCTTTTGCCTGCCTACTTTTACTGCCTGAAATAAACAATTTTTTTAGTGACAAGAAATTTGGCCTCTAGCGATCACTAACTTCTTTCATGCGTCCACCAAGAGTTCACAGTACAACGACGGCCACGGCATTAGCTGAGAATAGGGACTGACTAGCCTGTAGTATTACCATATGCAATTGAAAATAATTGCTGCCATCACTGTAGCTCATCAAGAGCAGACACCCTGCCGCGGTGGTCTAGTGGCTAAGGTACTCGGCTGCTGACCCGTAGGTCGCGGGATCGAATCCCAGCTGCGGCGGCTGCATTTTTGATGGAGGCGGAAATGTTGTAGGCCCGTGTGCTCACATTTGGGTGCACGTTAAAGAACCCCAGGTGGTCGAAGTTTGCGGAGCCCTCCCCAACAGCGTCTCTCATATTCGAATGATGGTTTTGGGACGTTAAAAGCCACATATCAATCAATCAGCAGGAGGAGACGTTGCGATTGCATAGAATTTCAGCCAACCATTTGCTGCACGTTTTGCTTTAACAATAAAATACTTCTTCGCTTGAGCAGGCTGCAGTGCCATACATAATTGTGCCTTTGCTTGAAAAACTGATATGACACTAAATTTTGCATTGATACAAGCCTCTCAGATACCATAGCCGCCAATCATCGATAACGAAAAAGTTCGTGATGTAAGTTTTGTTTTTAACTGTGGAATTGACATTATTCTCACAGTTGCGGGCGTCCGCTAATCTTCAGATATTGCGCCTTGGAAAAATCACTCTTTCTTTTGCATGTGTGAAACCTCCCTTCAGATACTTTGCATGTAGTCCGCCCAGACAGCTTGTATATACAAAAGAAGACGCTGTGCATAAGCTGATTGAACAGTTTCCAGCAATCGTTAAAGCCGTCGAACAACCGTTGTCGTGGTAAAAATATTGTTTGATAGCTTTCACAACGTGAATATCACGCAGTGTGCGAATTGTGTTCGAGCCCTTTGCAATACCTAAAAATATTTGAGAAAATGTTTTTCAGAATAATGGCTAAATTACCTTCCAATAATGTTAGGAATAAAACTGTTTTATCTTACCTAGACATAAACATGTTTGCAAAATGAACTTTTTGAATTCAAACAACTTTTTAAATTATGCGCTAATTCAAAATCGGCGTTCATTCCATTTCACTATTATACAGCCTCAATTTTCTCGCAAATATATATATATTTTTTAAGCGTATGCCACCGAAAAAGCTTCTGCTGGCGCGTGGCCAGAAAGACTTTTTTTTATTTTTGGGTGGGGGGTACCATTCTGGTTTCAGGAGAAACACCTTCTTAAAAAGGCCAGGGGGGCAGGTGCCCGATGTGTCACCGTTTGGCTACACCCTGAGCTACTGTACCCGTAAGCATTCAGTAACGCTTACTAACAATCTTTGTAGGTCACTCTAATAGTGAACTAAATTGTTTCTTCATCTTAGAGATAACTTGTGATTGCTTGCGTGATGATTATTTTTTCAATACCTTTAGGCACAGCCCTGGAGAGTGTTCGGAACGCCATGGCGGCGAGTTCCTCAAGTACAGCAATGGCAAGCGTTTCGGAAGAACTACTTCGTAAGTGATTTTGCGAAGGAACTGTTTTAAATTAGGCGCCTCAATACAAACCTTAGCTCTATGTGCTGTGGTAAGTTTGTGAAAGTATACGAATGTTCAATTCACTTGTTAGCCTGCATAAAAACAAAGGAAAAGGTGTGAATGATTACGACTGATTACTCGGAGCATTGATACTGTTGTGAAACCACCTTGGCAGTGTATTCGATCTTCTCTGCGACGTAGGGCTAAAGACTGATTGGGCCGCGAAATACGGCAACTGTACCATAGAATAATATACCAATAGCACAATGTAATTTTACAGTGTTTATCAAGTCACTGCGGCATCACTGGTAATGAGCATACCAACGACGCACCTAAGAATACTTACGAAAGTGGCAAGACAGAACCTATTTTACGATCAAGAAGCAATACTGAGCAACAAAAAAATTGCACCATCTCCTGCTAAAGGAAGTCATGTGTGTATGCGAAGCCGCGGGTGCTAACGCTTACGCTGGTGGCGGCGTTAACGCTCGTGCTCATTGTGGCGTTGCGCGGGAGAGAAACCTGGGGAAACGCGAAGCAAGCAATAATGAACTGGTGTTTCCTACTAGAACATGTCAATCTCTGCTAATGGGCAATGAAAAACAGATAACTCTGGTTGCGCACCGAGACCTGTAGTCTGTTCTTAGTTAACAGGCACGCTGCGAATTTCGGAGGTGAAACTCCCTATGCCGTGGGTCGTGCGTCCACGATGTATGTATTGGTAGTAGCAGGCAGCCACCTCAACGGCCGGACTAGAGGAGCGGCACGCGCAAACCCTTTTCAATTTAGAAGGAAACCCGCGCACGTTAATCCCACATAAAAACATAGATGTTTCTGATGAAATAACTTACAGAGACGAGTATTGGTGACTCAATTTCTTGGTATATGTCACGCTAGCGAAACGGCCACGAGCGCATCATGAGCGTGGCATGTAGTCATGTTGTTACATGACACGCACCTGCACTGATGATGTTTGCACCAGTCACATACCTTCGTCATCCATTCACTCCCCGTAATACCAAACTTGGTTTATGTGACCCTATATATATACAAAATTTGTAGATGCGAAGCTAGAGAAATGACCGCGAGCACACTATGAGCGTGGTGTGTAGTCATGACTAGTCATAACGTGAAAATCATGACATGCATCTTATGATTTCCACGTTAGTGTCGTCACTGATGTTCGCTATGCAGTCATGCCCAACTTGCCAGTTTTGCAACATATCGTGTGAACGATACCACCGAGAGAGAGGCAAGACCATGCAATGTAAATCATGACATTCATGGCATACATGTTATGATTTTCATGTTATGACTGATTATTTACGCTCGTCATACAATCATGTTATGGCATACCAAGTTTGGTATCGATACCATTATCGAAACGGCCAGGTGAGCTAAAAGTCGTAAGCGGCTAGATATATAGAAAGATAGATAGCTTCGCTCAAAGTTGCCGGAGTTCGCTAAGATATGCTTCGCATTTAAAAAAGTAGTATTAGTATTAAAAGGACGCACTTTGAGCACTATTTCACCAGAATGTGTTGCCACGTTAAACTCGCTGGGCGTAACCTCCTTGGTTTAGCAAGGTTTAGCAACCGTTGGGCCGCAGTGTTATGAACATAATGAACTTGTATATAGCCAAGAACTAGAGGCAGTGAAAGGTGGGAAGTAGACACGAAGCACAGGCGCTAAGAATGTGCGTGAGTGCCACCTCTCGCTTGGTCTTTGAAATGTTCGCTGGATGACGGTTCTTCTATATGCTAAATCTATGATAAAAAGAAGTGAGGTGGCGGTACTTGGAGTGTTCACTAGATGGCACACAGATAGATGGACGGACGTGAGGGTGGATGCACGGATGGATGCATGGACGAACGGACGGAGGTATGCATAGAGGGACGGATGGATGGGCAGTCAGACAGATGCACGGATGGTCGCAATATAGGGTGGATGGACGCAGGGACGGATGCACGAATGAACGCACAGACGGATGGACGCGCGGACGAACGGACAAGCGAATGGTCGCACACGCGGACACACGGATGGACAGAAGCAAGAACGAACTGACGGACGAACGCTTCACACCACTCATCATCATGGACTCCGTGGATATGCGGTGATGTTTTTTTGTTCCGTGCATATGTGCTGTTGTTTTACGTGGCGGCTGAGGCGGGGCCAACTAGAGCGTCTGGCAGCGCTTTATAGACGGTTTTAAGATCGCAAGTGTTGTACTCCAAAAACTTCCGGTCACCTCATTTACCAACTCCTAACGTCAAAAATGACAACACGTTATCAAGTTTTTCTGAAGAGTAAGGAAAATATCTCTAGTTTTTCAGACAAAATGAACGCGCGTAAGGTTCAAGGGAATCTCTTGTATATTGATACAAGTCAACATTAACATCAACAAAGGCACCATAAAGGCGATGAAGATGACGATTGTACAAAAGCTTGTGGGGGTTGCCACTCCGCTATCTTGGTTTAAGGACACTGTGTACTCCGTCTACAATCTGTAAATATATTTCTACCCTCTTCCTACCCTCACCTCATGACATTTTGGTGGTGGTGCCGGGTAACAAGACGGAGCTGCGCAGCGGCCGACGCTTGGTTTCTTCCACGATGGCACAAGAGGGCCCGGCTCCAGCTGCCGCAGCGGCCACCCCAACGATGACAGTTGTTCTGCCCCAGCTGAAACACCCCGGCACGTTCTGCGGGACCGTCAACGTCGACATTGAAGAATGGTTGCCGCTGAACGAGCAAACAAGGAGGAATTATCGCTGGAACGAAACGCTGATGCTGGCGAACATCCTATTTTACCTGAAGGGGACAGCCAAAGTGTGGTTTGAGAACCACGAAGCGGAAATTGGCATCTGAGATGCGTGCAAAGAAAAGATGCGTGAGCTTTTCGGCAAATTGACTGGCAGGAAGACAGCGGCCAAGAAGGAGCTGGCATCTCGCGCTCAAACGTCATCGGAGTTTTACCTGTCTTACATACAGGACGTGCTTGCCCTTTGCCGCAAGCAGACGACGGCATGGAGGAGTCTGAGAAGGTAGCGCACATATTAAAAGGCGTTGCCGATGACGCGTTCTATTTGCTAATTTGCAAAGACTGTGACGCAGTAGATGCCATTATCCGAGAGTACCACCGTTTTGAGGCCGCCAAATGCCGACACATTTCCAATCAGTTCGCTCGACCTCCAAACACCGCAGCAACAAGGTCGTGCGAAGATATGCCAGTACCACAGGCACCGCTGACTGCAGAGCACGGCACGAAGATCACCCGTCAAGAACTTGAAGCTATGTCTCTCGCTTCAACTTTCTCTCGTCGCTGTGATTCCAGCTCCCAAATGGTACCTTTAGTGCATGCCATCGTTCGCCAAGAGCTTTCGAACGTTGGTCTGAAATGTGTGTGCACCGCCGGCCCCTCCCAACCAACTGACCATCGTCCGCCAGTTTCCTACGCCCAAGTCCAGA
Source organism: Rhipicephalus microplus (assembly GCF_043290135.1). Taxonomy (NCBI): domain Eukaryota; kingdom Metazoa; phylum Arthropoda; class Arachnida; order Ixodida; family Ixodidae; genus Rhipicephalus; species Rhipicephalus microplus. The sequence continues at coordinate 107,851,107 of NC_134707.1, read as the reverse complement.
GGTTCCCAGCGCGCTCTCGCAATCCCGCTTAGTGGAGGACTGCTTATGACTGGCCCATTTGCTTTAACTGCCATCGTGTTGTTCACGTGGCCTGCTATTGCAATAGCAGGTGCTATTGGCGTCAGCCTTCCTATGGCGACAACCGTCATGCAGAGGCAGATGATGGCCACTTCGGAACTCGCCACGAGTCCCCTCGGCCAGCTGGTGGTAACGGTTCGTCGACGGTGCATTGTTGGTCACCCGCCCCTCCCCACCGCCAGTCCCGCTCAGCGCTGTCTCGTCACCCATCGTCACGCTCACCCCAATTTCGCCGTCCTTCACCGACTGCAAATCTGGCTCGGGAAAACTAGACGATGCAGCACCCAGAGGTGATGCTGCATCTACGATTCGCCAGCCAAATCCTCCAACTATGCTGACACGACGAAACCTTGTAGACGTGACGTTAAAGTAGACGATGCACTTGTTGCCCTTGTAGACACAGGGTCCCACATTTCGGTGATGAACTCGGAGCTTTGCCGCTGCCTTAAAAAGGTTTTAACACCGCCCGCAGTGCCGCTCATCCAAGTCGCCGATGGTGGAGCTTTTCCTGTGCTTGGGATGTGCTCCGCACGTGTTAGTGTTGCGGACCGCTCCACAACTGTGCTTTTTGCCGTGCTCGAGAAGTGCTGTCATGAACTCATCCTGGGCATATACTTTCTTGACGCGCGCTCTGCCTTAATTGACTGTGGAATAGGTTTGCTTCAGCTTGAGCTACTTTATTGCTATAAGAATCCAACTATACCTCAACCACGTTTGTGTTCTGTCGAACACGTTCGCCTAGCGCCCCAAGCTGTTACCTATGTAACCATGAAGTCTTTTCTTCCGGTACCCAACGGCAATTATGTGCTGTCACTGATTTTGGGCGTGTTATTAGACAGAAATGTTGCCCTTCTTCATACTCTGTTGACGATTATGAATAATGTGGCGTCACAACCGATACTGAACTTCAGCTGGTGCCCTCAAGTTGTTCCAGATGGCATGACTCTAGCCAACGTCTCTTCGATCAGTGAACATTCTGTTTCTGCATTCATTGCAGACGCTCTTTTGCCCGCTACTGCATCCTCTTCACAGAGCTCCACTGATGCCAACTTTCACAAGATGATTGCGCCAGACCTCTTTGCAGCACAAGCAGCCGATCTCTGGCATATCTTGGCATCCTTCAGGGACAACAGCCCTTTAGGAAAGACATGAGTTGTTACTCACAGAATCAACACTGGAGACGCCAGCCCAATCAAACGACGTCCTTATTGCGTGTCACATGCAGAGCGACAAGCCATCCAACGTGAAGTTGATAAAATGTTCACAAAAGACGTCATTGAACCATCTTGCAGTTCATGGGCCTCACCAGTCGGTCTAGTAAAAAAGAAGGATGGCAGCTGGCGCTTCTTTGTCGACTACCGTCACTTAAACAAGGTCACGCGCAAGAACGTCTACCCACTGCTACAGATTGACGATGCCCTCGACCGTCTGCACGGGTCTGCCTACTTCTCCTCTATCGACCTGCGTTCAGGATACTGGCAGATTTACGTCGATGAATTAGACCATAAAAAGACTGCATTTGTTACACCGGACGGACTTTTCCAGTTTAAGGTAATGCCCTTTGGCTTATGCAAAGCTCCCGCTACAATTGAGAGAATGATGGACTCCCTGCTACGGGGTTACAAATGGTCAGCGTGCCTCTGTTATCTCGATGCCATCATTGCATTCTCGCCGTCATTTGAAAGTCACCTTAGCCGTCTGTCAGCTGTTCTGGAAGTTTTCAGAAGTGCAGGCCGACAGCTCAACTCTTCCAAATGCCGTTTTTGCAGCCAAACAATCACTGTGCTAGGCCATCTTGTCAGTGCTGGAGGCGTGCAACCCGATCCCGACAAAATTCGCGTCGTCAAAGATTTCTCCACACCTCATTCCACGAAAGATGTACTGAGCTTTGTCGGCCTCTGTTCCTATTTTCGACGTTTTGTCCACAACTTCGCCGACATTGCCCATCCTTTGACACAGCTGCTGAAGAAGGACACGCCATTTTTTTCGGGTCCCCAGCAAGCCAACTCGTTTCGACAACTTATTGCGTCGCTCACTTCCCCGCCCATCTTAGGTCATTTGGATCCTTCAGCGCCCACTCAAGTTCGCACCGACGCCAGTGGACACAGTATTGGCGCTGTCTTCGCCCAGCGGCACCAGGGTCAAAATCGTGTAATCGCCTACGCAAGTCACCTCCTCTCCCCATCCAAGTGCAAGTTTTTTATCACTGAGAGCGATTGCCTCGCTCTTTTATGGCAGTTGGAAAAATCCGACCATACTTGTTCCGCCGCCACTTTTCGGTCATCCCGGATCACCACGTCATGTGCTGGTTATCCTACCTCAAAGATCCTTCTGGACGCCTGGGTCATTGGGCTTTAAAGCTACATGAATATAGCTTTGACGTGAGTTACAGGTCTGGTCGAATGCACCACGATGCCGACTGTCTATCTCGCCATCCCATCGATCCCCCCGATCTCTGTGCGCACGATTCTGATGCTTGTGTCTTCGCCATTTCTGATTTCGCGGACATACTGAGGGAACAACTCAGTGATGCCAATTCGCGGTCTATCATACGTCGTCTAGCTTCCGACACCTCGGATCCTTCCCTTCGCCTGTTCAAGCTTCATGACGGAATTCTCTACCGGCGCAACACAAACACCGAAGGCCCAGAACTTATTCTGGTAGTTCCTGCAATGCTCCGTTCCACTGTGCTCGAACAACTTCATGATTACCCAACTGCTGAGCATCTCGGAGCAGCCCGCACGTATCACCGCGTAGAGCAACGATTATTCTGGCCCGGCCTTTACCGCTCTGTGCGCCGATACGTTGCATCTTATGAGTCTTGCCAGCGCCACAAGCATCCTTCAATGGCACCACCAGGCCCACCTCAGCCTATCGACATTCCAACAGAGCCGTTCTACCGCGTCAGCCTCGATCTCATTGAACAATTTGCAATGTCTCTGGATGGAAATAAGTGGGTAGTGGTGGCTAAAGACTACGCGACACGCTTTGCCATCACGCGAGCGCTACCAACAAGCTGTGCTACTGATGTCGCGGACTTTCTCCTTCTTGACGTTATTCTCCACCATGGAGCACCACGTCAACTGCTGACCGACCGTGGTCGTTCATTTCTCTCCAAGGTCGTGGACGACATTCTTCGCTCATGTTCCACACGTCATAAACTCACCACTACCTACCACCCGCAAACAAATGGACTCACTGAGCGCCTTAACCGCACAGTGACGAGAATGCTATCGATGTATGTCTCCGCGGATCATCGTGATTGGGATGCCACTTTGTCTTACGTGACGTTTGTCTACAACTAGTCACAATATGACACATCTGGTTTTTATCCCTTCTATCTCTTGTACGGCCGTCAGCCCACTTTGCCTTTTGACAATTTTCTGCCGTCGCATACTGACACTCCTACCGAGTACGCTCGCGATGCCACTACTCGGGCTCAAGCGGCTCACCGGAATGCCCGGGATTGCCTTTCTGCCTCGCAGCTCTCTCAAAAGAATCGCTACGACAGCCGTCACAGAGCTGTCTCTTACTCCCCAGGATCGTTGGTGTTGCTCTGGACTCCCTCCCGTTACGTAGGCCTGTCCTCAAAATTCCTCGCTCGCTACAACGGGCCTTACAAAGTCTTGCGCCAACTAACCGAGGTCACCTATGAGATCGCCCCTTCGGATATTCCATCCTCATCGTCTCTGCCGTCCACTGATATTGTACACATCTCCCGCCTTAAGCCGTGCTTCTCTGCGCATGATCGCACAATTTCTCAAGCGCCGAGACGGCGCTTTCACCGGTGACGCCTATATGATACAAGTCACCATTAACATCAACAAAGGCACCATAAAGGCGATGAATATGACGATTGTACAACAGTTCGTGGGGGGTTGCCACTCCACCATATTGGTTCAAGGACGCTGTGTACTCCATCTACAGTCGGTAAATATATTTCTACACTCTGCCTACCCTCACCCCGTGACAATATTTATGTAGCTCCAAAACATATTTATTTGAAAATATTTTGCCAAATAATCGAAGGAATCTGTAGTAAACCAGCGGGATATTTTCTAAAGCTGGATGGATGGATGAAAACAACTTTATTTATACGGCCTCTACAGGGTGTAGCCACCTGCCTGGCTAATACCACGTTGGTACGGGAAGGTCAAGCCTCCTAGCCCTGTCATGGGCATACTGGACCACCAGGACTTGGGGATATGGTCGTGAGACTTAATCATTCCAGTAAACAGTTCCCGAGAAATGCTACGGCCAAGCCACCCACATTCCCAATGCACATGATCAAGCGTACATAATTCTTTCTTACATGCCTTGCAAACAACATCCCTATCTTTTATATCGTACCTGTTGGACCTCTGAGCCTTTCTGCTGTGGCGCGGCTCACATCAAGCAAAAACACTTCTTGCCAGATGAAAGGCTTTAATGGAACTAAAGAAAGAAAAAGACAAGGATGAGCGGGCGCTGCCACGAGGCCAAGCGTCAGCTCGTGAGGAGGCTGATTAATGATGATGACTGCTATTATGTTGCAAGAATGAATAAAGGAAGTCACAACAGTCTCCCGCGCTGACAGATGACGCTAGGTGGCTTCCAATGGGTAGAGTAGCTAGAGGCTTCCAGTGGTAGAGGCTTCCAATGGGTAGAGACAGAATTCACTTCGATGGGCGGCTAGGTCATGAGGTGGGTTGGCGACTTGCAGGACGCGCAGTAGCTTTTTTGGGGGGCAAGCGAGCCCTTCGGGGTGCAGGATAGCTAGTAACGAGGAAAGCAACCAGGGAGACTCTTCGACAGGTGGTATGGACAGATACGATTCCAAAGTGGCACTAATATCTAAGATAAGTAGAGTCCGGGGCATAAATAGACGTAGCCACGAGCGCCGAGCCAATTCAGACATAGGGTATATTAACATGCAGGTTGGTAGGAACAGGCTGAAGTGGGAAGAGATAGAAGAACAGCTAAGGGAAGAGAGGCCGATGGTATACGGTTTTGTAGAAACACATCTTAGAGACATGGAACAACCTCCGAACAATCCGGACTACGCGTGGGAATATTGTAATAGAACAGAAGGCAGCAGAAAGGGGGGTGGTATTGCGGCATTCATTCATAAAAGTACAGACAGGCAAAGGGTCAAGCAGGAGTGCAAGGAACATTTTTGGCTAAAAGGGAAAGTGGCAGTTCAAATGACACTCCTTGGTTTCGTGTACTTGTGGACGGGAGCAAAGACCAGAGAGGAAAACCAGACAATGGTAGAGTGTATATCAAAGGACATTCATGAGTTAGGAAGAGAGTGCGAGATAATTATACTAGGAGACATGAATGCGCACATAGAAGATATAGATGGGTATACCGACCCGACAGGCAAAATGATCATGGATATGTGTGAAAGGCTTGATTTGATCATTTTCAACAGTACCGAGAAGTGTGAAGGGCAAATAACATGGGAGGTAGGAAGGCTTCAGTCGACGATAGATTATGCACTGATGTCGCATAGGATGTATAATAAGCACAGAGGAATGCACATAGATGAAGGTGGCTCCAGAAGTCTGGGTAGTGATCACAAACGTATCAAGCTAAGTTTTGTGAGAGCAGTGAAAGTAGGAAGGAGACGAGATGAGCAACTACAGGAAAATTTTTATCCAGAAAGGCAAATTGAAATAGCCCCTAAACAAATTGAGATTAATCACGGAGGATAATAAGACAGTGTGGACATACACGAATCTAATTAGACTCTTTGAGCTAGAGCTTCCTAAGACGCGTGACAAGTTACCCCGGAAAAGAAGACACAAATTCAAAAGTTGGTGGGATGAGGAAGTTAAGAGAGCCATAGCAAAACGTCAGGAAGCCTCTAGGGAACACAGACATGGTAAGCAGCGGGGTGAACCGACAGATGATGTTGAAAAAAAATGGGCAACCTTTCTAAGCTGTAGAAGAGATGCATCCCTTCTCATCAATGAAAAGATTAGAAGGAAGGGAGCTCAGTGGCTGGCAGAAGTACATAAAAAAGATAGAAAGGCAGCTGCGAAATTTTGGAACAATCTAAATTCCCTAAGAAATGACACGAGCCTAGAGCAGAGATTTATAACTTCAGCCCAAGATGCTAGGCTAGAAGGGGACGAAGCTATTGAATATGTAAGAACAAAAGTGACAGAAAAATTTCAACAAAGAAGTACTTTATGCACCACAATAGACAAGGACGAATCAAGTAGTGCAATGGCTCCATTTTCACAACAAGAGTGGGAAAGGGCTGAGAAAAGGGTTCCTAGTAGTACATCAACAGGCCCAGATGGCATTCCAATTAGGCTGATAAAGACATTAGGTCCGAAGTCTAAGCAGGCTTTGAGAGAGGCAGTGAGCGCAATAATAATCGATGGTGAAGTTCCCTATGAATGAAAACTTAGCAGGATGAGCATGATCTATAAAGGAAAGGGGGACAAAGCTGACTTAAACAACTACCGTCCTATAACAGTGACATCAGTGGTCTACAGGCTGGCGATGCAGATTATAAAGGAAAGACTGCAGGCGTGGATAGAGGATGATGGGGTGCTAGGGGAACTGCAGAGTGGGTTTCGGAAACACAGGAGGTTGGAAGACAATCTGTTCTCACTGACGCAGTGCATCGAAATAGCAGAAAAGGAACACAGGCCCCTGTGGCTAGCATTTTTGGATATCAAGGGAGCGTACGATAGCGTGTTCAAGAGGAATTGTGGGGAATACTGGACACACTAGGCGTGGAACATGTAGTCACTAATCTTTTAAAGGGTATCTATAAAGGTAACAAGGTACTTATAAAGTGGGAAAAACAGGTATCCCAGCCTGCTGAGGTAAAACGGGGGCTTAGGCAGGGGTGCCCCCTGTCACCCTTATTATTCATGATGTACCTACAAGGAATAGAGGCAAAATTAGAGGGATGTGGACTGGGCTTCAACGTCTATTTAGTCAAACAAGGCAAACTTATTGATCAGGCACTACCAGCATTAATGTACGCAGATGATATAGTGCTAATGGCCAACAACAAGGAAGATTTGCAGAGATTGATGGACATCTGCGGTAATGAGGAAGATAATTTAAATTTTAGATTCAGTAAGGAGAAATCAGCAGTCATGATTTTCAATGACAACGAAGGTAATGAGCTTAGAATACAGGAGGTCACGCTAGAGATAACAGATAAATACAAATATCTGGGCGTATGGATAAGCAATGGGACCGAGTATCTGAGGGAACACGAAATATACGTGACGACTAAAGATAACAGGAATGCAGCAGTCATGAAAACTAGGGCACTGTGGAATTACAATCGGTATGATGTTGTGAGAGGAATATGGAAAGGGGTCATGGTTCCTGGGCTGACGTTCGGCAATGCGGTCTTGTGCATGACATCAGAAGTTCAAGCAAGATTAGAAATTAAGCAACGTGGAATAGGTAGGCTTGCTTTAGGAGCTCACGGGAATACACCAAATCAGGGAGTACAAGGTGATATGGGATGGACATCATTTGAGGGCAGGGAAGCTAGCAGCAAGATAAAATTTGAGAAGCGATTGAGAGAAATGGGGGAAGAGCGTTGGGCTAGGAAGCTTTTCAGCTACTTGTACATGAAGAATGTCGCTACAAAATGGAGGAAGCAAACCAGGAAGTTGACTGGTAAATACTTAGAAAACAGCAGGTGGCCAAACCAAAAAGAACTATCGGTTAAGAAGAAAGTGAAGGAAACGGAGACTGACATGTGGAGAATGGGCATGATTAAGAAGTCCGCACTAGAGATCTATCGAACGTTTAAGCAGGAAATTGCCAAGGAAAGGATCTATGATAATACTCGGGGTAGTTCTCTACTGTTTGAGGCCAGAACGGGAGTACTGCGAACCAAGACATATCGGGCCGAATACGAAGGGGTAGACACAGTATGGAGTGCGTGTGGAGAGAAGAAACTGCCGAACACTTGGTAATGTTCTGTAAAGGGCTTCACCCCGTAGTTCAGGATGATGGCGCAGAGTTTTTCAAAGCACGGGGGTTCAGAGACCGGGAGGGCAAAATAAACTTTAAGCGGGTAGACTTAACTAGAAGGAGGTTATCTGATTGGTGGCTAAAGTCAAGGCACGAGTGAAAATTAAACTCTTCACTGCAAAGTACGAATCCTCCAACTCTTTTTTAAGGAAAAAAATAAATATAGTTTTTGGTTCATTAGGTATTAGGGCTTGGTGGCGGTAGCCACCGGCCGATCTAAAGGGTACAGCCATATCCATCCATCCATCCAGCTGCACAGGACGCTTCACAACAGTACCGTCGGGCAAGCGTAGAAAGCAAGTCCTCACGATGCCGTCACGTCCACTGATCAGTTTTTCTATGCGAACCAAGGTACACAGTTTCCTGGGACAATGTTTTTCTCCGAGTGGAACTACATTGCCTTCCTTCAATACGTGATTTCGTTTTGCTTAGTTGAATGTGTAATTCCCGGGTTCATTGAGGTACTCCTTTAACCAACGAGACCAGAAAGTTTGCAGATCCTGTTCTACCTTGCTCCAAAGTTTCTTCAGTTGATCGTTGGTCGACTCGGTTTTTATTTTGAGGTCGTAAGGTGGTAGCGTTGTCAGTCTTCTTCCAACGAGAAAATCCGCTGGAGATAGGGGGCACGGCTCATCCACATCATTGTACACATATGTTAAAGGCCGAGAATTTATTACTGCTTCCACTTCCGTTAGTAATGTGACCAACTCTGTCTGATTTACCAAACGTCGACCAAGCATTTTCTTCAAGCAGGTCTTCACAGAACGTACGAGTCTCTCGTAAAATCCGCCCCACCAAGGAGCACTCGGGCAAATAAACTTCCACTGAATCTTCGAGGAAGAGAGATATGAAAGTACATCGGGATGCCAAATTGTTCGCCAGAGCTTCTCTAGATCTTTGGACGTTTTGACGAAGGTTCGGGCATTGTCGCTTTACATTGCGTGACAGAGGCCTCGACGTGATACGAATCTCCGAAGTGCACAAAAAAAAGCCACCATCGTCAAATCTTCAACAAGTTCCAAGTGAACAGCTCTTGTTACAGCACAAGTAAAAAGAGCGATGTAAGAGTGCTGGTGGAGATGCCCTTTGATGTAAAGTGGACCCGCAAAATCTACTCCACTTACAAGAAACGGAGGCGTTTGTTTACAACGATCCTGGGGCATACAAGGTGAAACTTGTTCAACTGGTTTAGACTGTAGGCGTTGGCAGATAACACACCGTTGTATTGTTTTTTTCACCAGCTGTCGTAATTGTGGAATCCAGTATTGTTCCGTTATTTGAGTCAGTGTGTCTTGTACTCCTCCGTGGAAGACATTTCGTGAGCAGGATTGATTATTAAAATAACAAGGTGACAGTCTTACGGTAGGAGGATTGGATGGCGAGAACCGTACGAGTCGTCCATAATCTGAACTTTTCCTTGTACCCGAAGCAGCCCGTTGTTGTCAAGGAACAATCTTAATTGTCCAACTGGACTTTGGGAAGGAATCGGATTCTCGTTTGTGACGCAGTTGGCTTCGTTACCAAAGTGAGCTCTCTGTTCTACGCGAATCAAGTAGCACTCCGCCTATTGAATTTCTTCAGCAGACAGCTCCTCGAGCCTATCACTTGCCGTTACTCTTACCCATGCCGTTACTGTTACAAGTTTTGTGAGGCTGCTGAATCGTTCGTTATCAATCAGCGTTGGCATCGATGTTCTCGTGCTAACAACGTGGATATTGATTTCTGGCCCCGTCTCAGCTGCCTCGAGTTTTTCGTTTTCGAGGTCAAGGTTTCCCCTGAATTTGGCCAAAATGTATGAGACATGGCAAGCCATCCGGGTCCATACCACCACAACTGTGATTTACTCACTTTGTGTACAGTCAAGCCTCGAGTGAGCAAATCTGCAGGGTTTTCTTTTCCGGGAGAAAATCGCATAGAAAATATTCTGTCAAATTTCTGATCTCCTGCGTCCTGTTCCGTACAAATGCCTTCCAAGAAACGGGGTCCTTGTTAATCCAGCAAAAGGTAATCTGCGAATCTGACCAAAATGTTACTTCACCAATGCCCAGGTCGCAGTTCTTGATGATGTAAGCATATAAGCGGGCTGCAAGTAAAGCTGACATTAATTCCAGCCTCGCCAAGGTAACCGTCTTTAACGGTGCAACTCTTGTCTTTGCCATTAATAGTATGGTGTGGACGGTACCACTTGAGTCGACGGTACGAAGGTAGGCTACAGCGCCGTAGGCTGACTCACTAGCGTCGGAAAAGATGTGCAGTTCTGCCTTTTGATAAGCGCCTTCGCTGCCCGCTGCGAGGAACCTGGGAATACCGATCTCATGTAGCATGGCCACCTCCTTGCTCCATTTTTTCCAGACAGCTGACAGCTTCATTGGCATGGTGTCATCCCAGCCGAGGTTTTCCCTCCAGAAATCTTGTAGGAAGATCTTCGCCCTTACTATAAAGGTTTGCAGAAACCCCAAAGGGTCGTAGATCCTTGCAACAGCTTGGAGCACAAAGCATTTGGTAATTCGATGCTCCTCCATAAACTGTATAATATCCTGGGGCCTAAACGAAAAGGTATTCGTCTGTTTGTTCCAATAAAGTCCCAGGACATTCAGAGGTCCAGAAGGTGAGCAAAGTGAATTTTCGAAAGATGTGATTCCTTGTACGAACAGCAGATACAACGGGGTCGTTTCTGGCCCACTTACGAATGTTCATTGAAGCATCTTTGAAGATTTCAATTATCTCTTCATGCATTTGAATAGATTGTTCAATGGTGTCAGCGCCAATAAGAAGATCATACATATATATGGAGTCTTGCAATAGCCGGGCCGTCGAAGGAAAGCGATTTTCTTCAGACCTGAAGCGATGCTTTAAGGTTGCAGTCAAAAGTAAAGGACTTGAAGTAGCTCCAAAGGGCACTCTCGTCATTCTCCAAACTTCTGTTTCCGGCAGTTCGCTGTCCACTTGAGGTGAATCCTTGAACCACAAGAAGTGAAGTGCATCTTTGTCGTGTTCTTGCAGGCCAATTTGAAGGAACGCCTTCTCAACATCAGCAGTCATTGCTATCTTGTAGCGTCGGAAACGAAGTGGTAGCGTCACTTCGTCGGGATTTAGATTTGGGCCGGAACTAGATTGTCGTTTAAGGACATCATCCTTGATTCGTGAGACGAAGCGTCGAACACGATGCGTACCTTCGTAGTAGATCGGTACCCTCGTATGAAGGCTCGGTGTGGCATATAATACCGGGGTCCAATTGGTTGGTCGTCTTTTGAAGGTACTTTTTCAGCATATCCCTCTTCGAGGTACATTCGAATAATTCCTTCGTGTTGTTTCAAGAGCTCACTGTCTTTGTTAAGCTTCTTCATCAAACTGTGCAGACGTTTGAGTGCAACTGCGTAGTTTTCACCCATCTCAACCCTTTCCTTTTATGGTAGCGCCACTTCATATCGATTGTTTTTCTTATTGATGTTGTTCTCAAAATTTTTCAGCACTGATTCAGCGACCGTCGTTTCTTCATTTTTGGCCAGTATACCGGTGCTTTCTATATCCCAGAAACGAGTCAAAAGTTTCGAGATATCTTGCTCGGTCACTGTCGATCGCAGGACTGCAATACTGGCATTCTGTGTAACATCGGCTGCAGTAGACAATGGTCCTTGCACAGTCCATCCCAGTTTCGTCTTGACAGCTTTCAACTTTTCGAACACAGGTTTCACAATACCCGTTACTATATCCCAATAATAGTCTGATCCAATAAGGACCGCAATCTGTTTGTCTTCTACTCCTTGTAAAGAGAGAGCTTGCGTATCCAAGTGCATCTTGTTCATTTCTCTTATAACGTTTTCTTCTGGTACCGGAATACATTCAGTGCATATCGTGTCCACCACCAGCGCCTCTATTGAAATCAGTAGCTCCTGGTTCGCAGGGAGAATCGATACACGTGCCTTCTTCATGGTTTTCCGTATGTTATCACCACCGAACATACCGATGGCTAACGTTTCCTCTTCTATTAGTTCGCATCCAAGTTTTCCATAAGCTTTGGTTGTAATGAAGCTTCGCTGACTTCCGCCATCAAAAAAGACTAGGTCGCGACCGGATGATTTGGTGCCCAATACGGCGGCTGTCAGACTCTCGAGCATTACGAATGACCTTGCCTGCTTGGACACCAGATTAACCGATGTAGATATCACCTTCTTATCGTTTTTGATGTCGTCGGATGCGCAAACTGATGTCGCGTGCCTTCTTGCGCACTTGCCGCATTTTAACCGGCTTCTGCCATCTTTTGTCATGTGGCCCTGCTTTAGGCAATGAAAGCATCGTCCAGCTTTGATGAGCATCTCCCTTTTGTTTGAGAAGTCGATATTCTTCGTATCACAGACTTCGTCAGAATGTTTTTCAGACTGGCAGAACAGGCATTGTTGTGGACTTTTTGTTGAGCTTTGTAGAGCAGCTGTCGTGGAAACGTCACGTGGATGACTGTGTTTTAGTCCTCCCTTATCTGGGGCTCGACGAGTTTCTGTTACGCCCTGTTCAACAACAGCTTCCCGACAAGTGAGTGGAATTTCGAAGAATTCTAGAAGCATTCGAAGATTTTTATCCTGTGGAACCGTTACACGGTTTGTATTGCCTTGCGTATTCGAAGAGGATGCAGCCGATGAGGATGCCGTGTGCATCTCGTGAAAACGCAGCACCATGTCCGTCGGTAGAACTCTTAGCCGTATTTCCCGAAGCATAAAGCAATAAGTTGTCGAGTTTGTGACAAGCGCCTTGAGGCTTCGAATATTAACCTGTACCTTGTCGTAAAGTTGCCTAAGCCTACGAACGTCTGCTGACGACGACACCGGCTTTAGATCCAGCAAACCTTGCGAATGGTCGTGCACTATGAACTGTTCATCTTCAAAACGCTTCTTTAAAATTTCAATAGCGTATTTATAGCACTTTTTGGTAGCTTGTTATCTCGATATGGCCGACGCGGTCACTCCAGTAACCAAACTGTTCAAGTAGTTGAACTTGTCAGCTGTGCTTAACTCGCTGTTGTTGTGGACTGCTGATGTAAACTGCGTCCAAAATCTCGGCCATAGTCTGCGGTTACCATCAAATTTTACGAGTTCTAGTTGGGGAAGCTTGCTTTTGCCAGATGATAACGGGTGAACGTTCGTAAGTAGTGGGGCTGGAGGAGCCAGACATTCGTTCAGCTTGACTCGTAGATTCGCTGTGAGAGTAACAACCTTGTCGCGGTATTCTCCAGCGTCTAACGTCTCGCTGTCCAACAGGTCGTCTGGCATCTGCTCAAAAATTGCCTCATCCACTTTCTCTATCTGACCATAAAATGAGCTTATTCGGTAGAGGAATACACTTACTGCTGCTGCCCTGACAGCTTGATTTCCTCGCAAGTGGTCTTCCACCTCGAACAACAGGACATCCAGCTGGGACCACAGGCTGTGGCGTCGTCTAAAATGTCGTTCCATTCTGCCAGCCGCAGTCCATGTATCTCGCCAAGATCGCAGGCGCCGTCTTCCGAGGTGTTGCGGCTCCTAACGTCGATGATGTTGGCGTCGTCAAAGGTCCCGGGTTTTCGGCACCATGTGTTGGACCTCTTAGCCTTTCTGCTGCGGCGCAGCTAACATCAAGCAAAAACACGTCTTGCCAGATGAAAGGCTTTAATGGAACTAAAGAAAGAAAAAGAAAAAGGGTGAGCGGGCGCTGCCACGAGGCCAAGCTTGAGCTCGTGATGAGGCTCAATAATGATGATGACTGCTATTCTGCTGCAAGGGATGAATAAAGGAAGTCACAACAGTACCATTCTTTTACCTGTGTCGGTGAGTAACAAGACTATGTTTGTAATTGTCTAAGTGTGATCACATGCTCTGTTTTGTCTACTGTGAGGGGGTGCAAACTCTCTCCTCTCCAGGTAGTAATGTTTAGTCATTTCATTATTTGTCATGGGCGTATCCCGTTATAAATTTTCGAATCCAGCAAAATCAAAGTCACGTGTAAAAGCGTCCCAGTCCGTAAGTTCGCGGGCTATGCTGTCGGCCGATTCGTTTGGATTCATGGGGCGCTGGGAATCGAGTGATCTAAGGTGCGCTGGGAACCAATAAATGTAATGTGTATCAATGACCTGTTTTCATATTAGTATTTCGAACTGCTTGTGGTGTGATCCTGCCCCTGCTGAAGGCTCTGATGGCTGGTTTTGAGTCACTGTATATCTCGGTGTATCAATAATCCGTCCGGGCCAACGCGATAGCAACCTGTTCAGCGACTTCCAGTTTGGAAGTGTAAACTGGGGCACAGTTGCTACACCTGCCCTGGTGGTCAATTACTACCTCGGCGAACTCATTTCGGTCTTTATATGAAGCTGAGTCGACAAAGCAAGCCCTGCTGCCTCCTTTATTCAACTTATTCAATAAAGCCTTAGACCGGGCTACCCTTCTGGCGTCGTTGAAGGTTTGGTGCATATTTCTTCACAACGGGGCAACGATGATGCTCTGAGCAAAGTTCTGTGGTATCTTGGTGTACGTCTCCTGGTCGATAACAGGGTTGATCATGATTTTGTCGAGGATTGATCTCCCCGTGCAAGTCGTAGAGAGTCTTGCTATTTGTGACCTTTCTTGAGCCTCCGCAATTTCTCTAGTCGTGTTTTGTACCCCTAACTTGAGCAATTTTTGAGTGCTTGTGCGAAGCGGGAGACCCAGTACACTCTTGATGACTTTCTTGATCACCGCGTCGAGCTTCTTTAGTTGGCTTTGTGTCCAGTTATACATAGAAGCCGCGTATGAAATATGACACAGGAGGTTGATACAGGAGGTAACTCTTTCGTGCTATGTCATATTTTATATGCGACTTCTATGTATAACTGCACACAAACCCAACTAAAGAAGCTTGACGCGGTGATCAAGAAAGTCACCAAGAGTGTACTGGGTCTTCCTCTTCACACCAGCACTCAAAAATTGCTCAAGGTAGGGGTATAAAACACGACTAGAGAAATTGCGGAGGCTCAAGGAAGGTCACAAATAGCAAGACTTTTTACAACTTGCACGGGGAAATCGATCCTCGATAAATTCATGATAAACCCTGTCATCGACCAGGAGACGTACACCAAGATACCACAGGACTTTGCTGAAAGCATAATCGTTGCCCCGTTGCCAAGAAATATGCACCAAACCTTCAAACCTTCAAGCTTAGGCTAGTCTAGTTGAGTGAAGCAAAGTATAGCCACATCTAATTAGGTTAGGCATTTTAGATGCGAAGTAGCTCTTTGGCTAGCTTGTGTAACGCTATCCCTCTGTCTGCACCACTCCACTCGCTGCAGCTGTTGAAGCGGTGCCAAGTAGCTCACGTCCTCCTACCAGTGCACGGTTGCGTCTCTCTTCCTCGCCTGCCACGCACTCGCCACGTGTCAGCTTTCTCTCGCCTCACCATCTCCACAACTTGAAACGTTCGAGCCGATTCCTCACGTGGGCATCATCTCACCCGTGCCATCTTTCTCTATCTGTCGGCGAGCAGCCGCGAGCCGCCAAGTGCGCACTGCGCGCGCCTTGAGAACCTCGCGACGCCGACAATGTGGACAGCGCGCCGCTGCTTGCCGCGGGATCGCGCCGACGGTTGGGACACCGTCGCGGCATGCTTCCCGCTAGTGTGCGCCTACTTTTGCCGGCTGTCAACGGAATCGCGTGGGTTAGCGAAGCCGAAAGCGTTCGCGAATGGTGACGTCAGCATCGATGAGGCGCGAGTCAGGGAAGCCGAACGCAAGCGTCAGCAATGAATGACCAGCGACACCGACAAGGTGTGAGCCAAGAAACCAATCGCGTTCGAGGATAAAGATGGCGTCCTAGTAACATCGACGAGACTCGAACCAAGAAAGCCGAGCGCAGGCGTCTTCAACGCTTCCCGCCTCCCGTGTTTTTGCGTTTCAAACAAGCATTTACTCGAGCAAACGCTACGCCGAGTTTTGCTGGAAACCGTTCTTCTAGCACTCGTATCAACGCCCGTTTCAACCGGCTCAACGCCGTTCGAACCACTGCTGCTACGCATCCCACCAGGATCTCTTCGGGAAGATGGTCCGCAGTTTTTTCATCTATCTAATAATTATTACTAATACGCTTACTTTTAAAGAAGTCAAACCTGAGGGAGGTACGTTTTTTTTTAAGTCAAGTTCCTCATAAAGACACGGATGCCAAAATTGCAACAAATATTGACAATAGATAATGTTGGCTTGCATCTGTGCCTCAGCCTAAATTAAGGCCATATCTTTTTAACTAAATACGTTTGAAGCAAAAAATATGTTGGTTAGCCCTAAATTGTCCTGTTTAAGTACATGAGTACTCTACATACATCCTGGGCAGTAAGATGAAGCTTATAAAGTATTCACAGTTAATAAGAAACATAATGGCCATTAGGGTTACTTAGATAGAACGCATTGTTACTTCTAAGCAACCAAATAATTAGGTGCAATTTACCCGAAACAGTAGGTCACGTCCAAAACCACAGTCAGGAAGATTAAACAAATGTAAAGTGTTTAACCAAACGAAAAGGAATTCTTCTTGAAACTATGGCATTTTATTCAAATAATAAAATTACTTTGAAAGAGAAGAAAAATATCAAAGTTATTCTACAAAAGAATTTATTATTGTTAGTTTAACGTTCGCAGTGATAAAGTTTTGAAATACAGGTGTTTCGTGCATTTCGCCTTGTTTGTGATTATTTTTCCTTGAAACATTCTTTTAGAGGTAAGGTAAATGATGCCCTAATAACATGGTATGTCACTTCTTATTTTAGGGGTATATATATCGGGGCCAAGAAGTGACGCATACTCACCCTCATAACTGGCAAATTTTCAGTAAGGTTGTTCTTTTAGAGCCAAAACTTTTGTATATTTTTTTAAAAGAGGACAAAATTTTTCTCCAGTGCTAACTTCCAAATTTGCTGAATTTCTACGAAAATTGTACTGGTGAACAAGACCGGATATTTCATCTTTTCTTCGCGCACCCTTCTATTTTTTTTGTTTTATCCCATGTCTCTTGCTTTCACTATTTCTTTCTTTTTCTCTGTAATACTTCTCACTGCCATCAGAGTTATTACCAACCGCGCCAGAGAAAGAGATCCAAGAAGAAGAGGGCGAAAAGGAAAATAAGATGCAGAGGGTGCTTACCGGTTTATGACGATCATAACTGTTTCCGACGGACGAGCTACGCCGAGCTTGAACTACTTCGCTGTTGGAAAAAAAACCTGAAATAAATCGAATTGCGAGATACGAAAGTGAGTCCCAATTCCATTAGGAATCGGTAATTATGGTTTTGAGTCGATGTGCACGCATATGTGTACGCAAAGCATTGGGGCATCATCACAGCCAGCGATATAAATTTCAATAGCGTAAGGCGACATGGCATCTGGGAAAGTGGTATTGCTGGTGAAATGGCTGAATTTAATTTTTAGGCCACTAGACGAAGTTATTCTACTAAAGTTGCCCTTGTAGTAATTATTTGTTGATCTCCTGTTAAAATATTCTACAGTTTGTCATAATAGAAAATTGAATAACCGCGTTCAGCGAATGGTCAACTCTCTGCGCAATCAACTATACGCCTTTTCTTGCGGGTGAATGTGAGTGAAATGACAGCGATGTTTTTTTTACAAGTGGCACCACTGGGGCATTGTGGCAAGTGAAAAGCAAGTAATTTGGGTCGAATACAAAAAATTTCTACCTATTGAAGTGCCAAGTCTTAAAACTATAACGACGCTCACCGGGCCACGGAAGCCGCACTTCACTCACGGGAGAGAAAAAAATTAAACAAAGAAAATGACCTTGCCACTTTGTTTGTTTGAAGGCCCTATATTTTCAGACAATGCATATAAAGCCTCATATAATCATTATGATGCTTAAAGTTCACTATTTTGTCTTCGAGACTCAATTGAGTGGGAGGTGTTTTTTCATCCCCTATTCTTTTTACTCGGGCTCTCATGTCAAGACTGACAACGCATGAGGACCCAATTAATGCATATTGTGTGCTAAAATAGGTATTGTAGGTGCAGGTTGGAGCAGAATTTCTTAGGACCAAAGGCTGCAATGTTTTATTTTCCACCATGTCCTTTTCGGGTTATGTCGGCGTAGATTTGACTCTAAGGCGTAAGTAAAAGTGAACATTAGAAAGACAATTTAATTTGACATGACGTGGTTATCTCCAGCAATGACGTACAGTATCCTGTCTAAGTAAAAAAATGGTGCTTCCATCAAATCCGCGATTGCTGTACGTGAAAGTGACTGATATAGGGAAGTCTAGAAAGCTAGAGCACGAAGGCTGCTGCACGTGCACACACGACGATAGTGTTTTCATGCCCTCTCACGCACAGCTGCGCCTATGCTGGTTGCCGCTGGCCCATCGTGAAACAGAGGCGCTAGTTTTATGGCCGTGAAAAGCACTTCATGATTTCCGCTGAGTGAAATAATTAGCTGTGCACTAGCCCAGACAATTCTATAGTACTGTGAAAAGGCAAGAGCTCTTACTCAATGAGATGGGCTCATACATAACTCACTTTTTTTTGCAGATTCGAGGTGTCCGAAAACAAGGGGCCCATGTGATTGGTACTGTTTGGTTCTGGGTTCTCTTTTCGGATATTGCGCACTCGATGGCCGGAAGTGCATCTGTGTCAGTTCAAAAGTCTTAGGTAAGAAAAGTTGTTCGCAAGATACTCCACGCATTTAAGTCGGAACAGGGGGAATCTCAAGCTATCCTTGAGTTCAGCTATGAGTTGTTTTTTTCAATAGCAACGATTTAGCGATTCCAAGTATAGTTAGTAGAGCTTCATAAAAAAACCACAGCTTTGCCGAAAAGGCGAAGCAATGAACGCAATATCAACGTATTGGAAGGTCATGCACACAATGGCAAGCAGCAGATCGAACCATGTCCCGCGTTTTTCACGCGCAAATGATGCACAAAACGTACTCACAGGTACAAATAAACGCGAGTAAGCGTCTCAATTGTTACTTCGCTGTGTCTGAAAAGCGCACCCTTTTCGCAAACGGAGGCTGTGCAACGATTCCCATGACCTTTGTGCACCCGGTAGCTACAACAGAATCATTCCCACAAAACGCAAAGACTAGCCAAGACTTACGACTCTTTCCACTGCAAGATAAGCACGCGCGATATAGCGTACAACCCCTTATTCTCTACGTGGGCCAAAGTAGGTGTGAGAGATGAAAGCCGCCGTGCGATCTATGTGCCATCTTGCAGATAATGCTGAAAATGCGATAGTTGCCTTCCGAGGTTCTTGCCAACAGCCGTGAGTGGTAGATATGAATAGCTTGCCATTTGAACGTTGAAGGAGGTACCCTTCGGTAGCTCAGTGGTTAGCGCCTCGCATCCATGACTCGGAGTTCTCACGTTTGATTCCGCGTAGCAATAAATAATGCTTCAAGTAATATGCAATGTGCTAAAACATATTGCCTGATCATGTATCATATTATGGCATCTTTGTCGAATTTGATTGCATATATTAATATACAAATGTCCAAATTTTTATACGTTTTAGCCACTCACACATACAATGGCTCTCGCGTATTACTTTGTTAAAAGCTATTGTGCAATGAGTGTTTAGCCAACTATAAATATATATATATATATATATATATATATATATATATATATATATATATATATATATATATATATATATATATATATATATATATATATATATATATATATATATATATATATATATACATATATATATATATATATATATATATATATATATTGTGGGCATTTGTAACTTACATAGTCCTCATCCCTGCATAATCACAATCACCATCCACTTGTCTGTTTGCCCTCATTGCCCCTCTGGGCCATCATCATCCTCATCGTCTGTGTGCTGGCTCAGCCCGTTCGTTTTGCGAGGTCTTTCCTCAAATAAACGCTGTCGCAGCCAAGACTACCAAGACTTCATACGTGGTGGAGGTGGATTTTTGGTCCTCTGACCTCCCGCAGCCCGCTATACCCCCTGGAGCTTCGTTCAGGCCGCCGTTTGCGCCCACAGTCAGGCAGCATGTCCCAGACTGAGCCTGCCGGCACTGATGTCATCAACCACGCACCGCCGCAAGCTGCCCCTCCTACTTACATACACGGACATCAGCGGGAACCCCCGCTCTTCGCTGGTCTTCGGGGAGAAGACGTAGAAGACTGGCTTGATGACTACGACCGTGTAAGTGCCACTAATAGGTGGGACGAGGCCGCCAAACTGCGTTACGTGCCTTTTTATCTGGTCGGAGTCGCGAAGACATGGTATTTTAACCATGTCGTTGACTTACCCGACTGGGCTACCTTCCAGCAGCAGCTGCGGCACGTCTTTGGGACACCAGACATTCGATCCGCCGTCGCGAAGAGGACACTCGATACTCGCCGACAACATCCCGGTGAATCGTATAGTTTATACATCGAGGATGTCCTCGCACTCTGCCGGCGTGTCAATCAATCCATGGCGCAATCGGACAAAGTGCGCCACATATTGAAAGGCATTGGGCCTGTCGCCTTTAATGCCCTCGCTGTGCAAAACCCAGCTACCATCGCTGATGTCGTGGCGACATGCCAGCTCCTTGATGCGCTGTGCTCCGTTCGCCTTCAACCAGACATCGGCGACCACCACTCCACGTCAGATGGCCATCTGCGTGACCTCATCCGGGACATTACACGCGAAGAATTGTGGTCCATGGGCTAGACACCTCCTACACCGCGACCTACACAGCCTTCGGGAATGCCCTTACGTGACATCATCAGGGAGGAACTTACATTCCTGACTGGCTCTGTGCCCGTACAGCCACCTGCTTCTCACCCTATAGCCACGTACCCTCAAGTTGCTGCCGTGCCTCCCAGCGACGCCCACGCGACATTGACACGTCCATCCTACGCGTCAGTTGCTGCCGCTACCCCGGTGAACTACCATTCCGTGCCCCCTGACCCTTCGGCCCACCTGACCGCGCTATCTCCAGGTGCCCCGAATGCCTTCTATTCCCCACCGTGGCGCTCGTCTCGCCCTGTATGCTACTACTGTGGCTATCGCGGTCACATATCTCGTTTCTGCGGAAAGCGCCAGCAAGATGAGCGTCGGAACGATGTGCGTGAACAGGATTTGTACACCGGGGCGTCTTACCAAGGTCGGCGTTATTCGTCTCCCCCGCACCGGTCTCCATCTCCTCCTGCATCGACTGCACCACGAAACAGCCGAAACACGAGACGCCGCTCGCCTTCGCCCTTCCGCCGTTCCACTTCTCCACTTCGGCCCGCCTCATTCACCCCTGATATTCATTCGGAAAACTAAGTGATACAGTTTGTGGAGGAAAAACTGCATTCGGAATTAGAACTGAAATTCCTCTATTAGGCCCGTATAACATGGTTTCTGTAGAAGTGGAAGGAGTGCGAGTCGATGCTTTGGTGGACACAGGTGCGACATTTTCTGTGATACGTGCTGATTTTTGTGAACATTTAAGGAAGTAATGACGCCTTACGATAGCGCTACGTTAGTTGCTGCCCAGGGTAACATCATTCGCCCTTGCGCGCTTTGTACTATGCGTGTTTTCATCGACGGCATCCGCCATCATGTCCAGTTTGCTGTCCTGTCCCGCTGCTCTCACCAACTAATTTTAGGGTGGGATTTTCTATCATCTGCTTCCGCGGCAATTTGTTGTGAACAACGCTTCGTTCACCTCGCTGACACCGCCTACATGCTTGACGACGATAATCAGAAGCCACTTCGTCTGGTCGCTGCAAAAGACATTGAACTCCCGCCACTACAAGAGCAAATTGTCAACATTACGTCCAACGACATCTATCACGGGGATGTAATGGTCTCACCGTCACAACTTTGCGTTCGCAAAGGTGTAGTTATTCCGTCCGGTGTCGTTCATTTTTGCAATGGCTCGGCACTTGTCACCGCTGTCAACTCTACACCAGAGAAGATATTACTGTCACAGGGCACTACTGTGGCCCGTGTTGCTGACTTCAAGCCTGTACTCGTCACGCCACTTCAGGCCATCGCATCCAAATAACCTTGCCTCGGTGAGCATGTTTCTTCCTCCGCCTTTACCACCACTATCAGCAGCGAATTGACATATTCACAGAGGCAGCAGCTGCTCGCATTGTTACAGAAATATGCAAATTCTTTCGATATTTGCTCGTCTAAGCTGGGCCGCACTAATACTACAGCACATCGAATTCAAACTGTTGGGACATCTATTGTACACCGCCGACCCTACCACGTGTCTCTAACTGAAAGAAAAATTATAGAAGAAAACGTTGCGGACATGCTAAAATGGGAAGTCATCCGTCCCTCATCTAGCCCTTGGTCGTCTCCTATTGTTTTGGTCCATAAAAATGATGGCTCTGTGTGGTTTTGCGTGGACATCCGGGCGCTCAATAAGATCACACGCAAGGACGTGTACCATATGCCACGCTTTGACGACGCCCTTGATTCCCTACAAGGCGCGGAATTCTTTTCAAGCATCGACTTGCGTTCTGGGTACTGGCAGATCCCCATGCATGAAGACGATAAGGAGAAAACGGCATTCGCAACCCCCGACGGGCTATATGAATTCAACGTGATGCCTTTCGGGCTCTGCAACGCACCCGCGACTTTTGAGCGCATGATAGATACCGTGCTGCGCGGCCTGAAATGGAAAAAATGCCTTTGCTACCTGTACGACATTATTAGATGCGAAAGCATCTTATACTCGCGCCTTGTAATGCGCCGTCCGCGCCGTCCGCGTCGTCCGCACCGCTTCTCGAACATTCGACAGCTGACGCGCGCGCATGCGCCGTCGCCCACTCTTCCACCATCTGTGCATCCCTTCCTCCTCTACACACCGCGCGTGCTTCACTCCTCCACCATCTGTGCACCCTTCCTCCTCTACACACCGCGTTCGACATCTACAATTCTCCTGATTCTCCAGTGGACGCGCATGTGGCGTCGCGCTTCGAGAACATTCAACAGCTGACAGTGCATGCGCCGTCGAGCTGTATATATACTCAAGGTCGGCGCTCGCTCGCTCAGTTGCCGCTCGTCGGTTGGTTTGTACGGCGCGTCGACGTCCAAGGTCGCGGTGAAATGAATTCCAACGAATCCACAAACACAATGATCGACGTCCCTTCGACCAGCGCCGCCCTTTCGCATACGTGTGTACGTGTTCACTCATTTAACACCACCTCCTACAACCACGTTAACCAATTTAGCCATCGACCCAAGTAAGTCGCAATTTAACACCCCATTTCACAACCACGTTAACCAATTTAGCCATCGACCCAAGTAAGTCGCACTTTAACACCCCGTTAACCAATTATATGCTCCGCATCCTCCTCAGGGTTCCCCCGAGGGAAGCTGCGGGCAATTTTTTATCTTTTCGTCAACATTTCCTGAGCATCTAGAACGATTGGATCAAGTTTTGACGTGCCTTGCTGGCGCCGGGCTTCAAATAAACACGAAGAAATGCTCTTTCGCTAGCAAATCTATCAAGGTCTTAGGACACGTCGTTAGCAAAGATGGCATCTAGCCCGACCCTGACAAGATTTCTGCAGTCCTTCACTTTCCGTGCCCCGAAAAACCAAAGGAGCTTCGCAGTTTCCTTGGCCTCGCCTCCTATTTTCGCCGGTTTAATTAAAACTTCGCTTCTATTGCTGCTCCATTACACCAACTACTTGCTTTCAACGTCCCCTTTCTGTGGTTTCAAGAATGTCAAACGGCATTCAACCTGTTGAAGCGGGCACTCACGTCTTAACCTCTGCTCTGCCACTTTGACGAAGCCGCACCAACTATCCTCCATACCGACGCTAGCGGCCTTGTTATAGGAGCCGTTCTTCTACAACGCGACAAGTCTTCCCTAGAGAAAGTTGTTGCATATGCCAGTCGCGTACTCACCGCTGCTGAAAAGAACTACACTTTAACTGAGCAAGAGTGTTTGGCTGTGGTTTGGTCGGTCCAGAAGTTCCGTCCCTATCTCCACGGCCGTCACTTCACAATCGTTACGGACCACCATGCCTTATGCTGGCTTTCTACCCTGAAGAACTTCTCCGGACGCTTGGGTCGGTGGATACTACGCTTGCAGGAGTACGACTTTGACATAACTTGCAAGTCAGGCAGAAAACATCAAGACGCCGATGCTTTATCTCGTTGCCCGCTTCCAACTACCCATATCAGCGTTGGTGAGAACTCAACCGCCACATCTACCAAAGTTCATACGCTCGCATCAATAACGCAAAACTTTTCGGACGACGAGCTAACATTTATCTCCCGCCAGTGGTCCGATTCATACTGCAGACGCATGATGGACCACCTTTCGGGAGTTTATCATCCACCAAACGCAGGACTTCGTCGTCAACTCCTGCACTTTAAGCTGGACAATGGGGTTCTCTACCGCCACGTTTACCACCCTGACGGTCAGCGCTGGGTTCCTGTACTGCCACGCTCTCTTCGACTTCAGGTGCTCGAAGCCTTCCACGACGACTTGACGGCTGGTCATCTTGGTTTTAAAAAAAACTATTGACCGCATTCGATGTCGTTATTACTGGCCTGGCCTTTCTTCTAGTGTAGCTCGGTACGTCGGTTCCTGCTACCCATGCCAGCGTCGTAAACTCCCCACGTCGGCACCTGCTGGACCTCTACAGCCACTTCCGTGCCCTTCAATGCCGTTCGAGGTTGTAGGTGTTCACCTTTACGGGCCTCTCCCCGTCACATCTGCTGGCAAACGATGGATAGTGACTGCCGTGGACCACCTGACACGCTACGCTGAGACTTTCTCTGTTATTACAGGCTCAGCTGTGGAAGTTGCAGACTTTATTCTTCACGCAATAATACTGCGTCATGTGGCTCCTCGTGTACTGCTTAGTGACCGTGGCAAAGTGTTCCTGTCACAAGTTGTAAATGAAGTACTGCGCGCTTCTGGAACTAATCACAAGACAGCTTCAAGCTACCACCCTCAGACAAATGGTCTCGCAGAAAGAGTTCACCGAACCCTTGCAGACATGATAGCCGTTTACGTCCAACCCGACCACAAAAACTGGGATACTCTTTTACCATTCCTGACATTCGCTTACAACACCGCCGTTCAGCGAACAACTTGCTGCTCACAGTTTTACCTCGTGTACGGACGCACCCCGACTACCTTTCTCGACGTCTCCTTCTTTAGCAGCCATGGGAATTCATGTCAGTCTTCTAGCGAAGAATACATTTCCCGCCTGGCCCAGTCTCGCCATCAGGCTTGCATCAATACTAAAGCGAGACAGCACGAGTGGAAGATCATCTATGACGAATCCCACCGCGTTGTGTCTTTCCAACCTGGTGACGAGGTGCTGCTTTTGACACCCATTCGCACTCCTGGTCTCTGTGACAAATTTCACCCACGCACTATCGGGCCATACATTGCTTTAGAACAGACTTCACCGGTTAATTATCGTGTGACACCACTCGTCGCCCCAACAGACCGCCGCTACCACAGCACAGAGATTATCCACGTTTGTCGCATGAAACCTTCCACGCGACGTTCCCCGTCACTTTGACTTACGGCGGCCAGGGTGTCCGCTTCCAAGTGGGGGGAATTAGTGTGGGCATTTATAACTTACATCGTCCTCATCCCTGCATAATCACAATCACCATCATCCGCTTGTCTCTTTGCCCTCATTGCCACTCTGGGTCATCATCATCGTCATCGTCTGTGTGCTGGCTCTGCCCGTTCGTTTTGCGAGATCTTTCCTCAAATATACGCTGTCGCAGCCAAGACTACCAAGACTTCATAATATATATATATATATATATATATATATATATATATATATATATATATATATATATATATATATATATATATATATATATATATATATATATATATATATATATATATATATATATATATATATATATATATATACAAAAAACCAAGCTATGCAAATATCTTTATGGGCCAACTCGAAGTTATATTCTCAGACGCATGCAGTCTCAAACCGTTCTATTATAAGCGTTTTATTGACGACGTCTTTCTGATCTGGCAGCACGGAGAGACAGAACTTGTGTCGTTCATTGCAGACTTCAACAAGGCTCATCGCACCATCTCTTTTTCGGAATCATACTTAAGCACAGCAATAAATTTTCTTGACATCACGGTTACTATACCTGCCAATAAAGCGACGACTAAACTCTTTAGAAAACCCATGAATAGGCAGTCATACCTACATCTCAATAGTTCACATACAAAGCACTGCAAAACGGCAATCCCTATGGCCAAGCACTGCGTTTTAAGAAAATATGTTCGAACAATTCAGATTTTACAGACAACAGCACCAAACTTTGGGAGGTCCTACAGAAACAAAAATATCTACCACAAATCACTAACGATGCTAATAAATGGGCTGAGGCTTGACCGTAAGGAACCATATAATCGGAAGAAGAACGCCGCACCTTCAAGCACGAGCCTGGTTATAACACACTCCTCATCAGCACCAAACATCAACAACATTCTTCAGAAGCATCACAACATACTAATACCGAGTGATCACCTTAAAAACATCTTCCCTGATCCCCCACGTGTGGTATATCGCAGATCGAAGAACTTACGCGACATACTAACCTCATCAAGGATTACCTCCACCACTTTTTCTGGTTGTCATCCATGCAACAAACCCCGTTGCAAAGCTTGTAACCATTTGACGAAGACCACTTTGGTTAAGAGTACAGCATCAAACTTTCATCTAAAAATTAAAGGGGATTTTGACTGCGACACAAGCAACATTGTGTACATGCTTGAATGCTCTGTGTGCAAACTCCAGTACATCGTACACAATGAAACGCCTTTTAGACTGCGCTTTATAACCATAAGCCACATGCCACAAGCCTACCCAATCTACCTTTGTCTAAGCACATTAACATTTCTGGTCACTCATTCAATAAACTAAGAGCTACTATACTGGAATCAGGTTTCCCTTCACACTATGACAGGGAACTGCGCGAGTCATTTCTGATACACAAGGTCAACGTGATTTTATCCGGTGTAAATGAAAATCCAGGCAAACTGACGTTTCTTTCGATGCAGAACTAAGTTCTAGTTTAATCACAGTCTGTTCATAATAACTGTACACGCAGATTTTAACTACACCTTTTCGGTGCAATAAATGTCTTTACTGTGTTGTCGATTCTGTGCCCCATGAAATTCTTAGTAACGCATCTTGTTCCATTCGAACGTTTTCTGCTATACTTTTTTTGTGTTTTTTGTGCGTGTGATTTGCTGTATGGGTTTGATAGCTTTATTTTTTGTCTGTAGATATTACTGTACTTTTCAAACTGCAATTCGTGTGATCTACTTGATGTAAACCCCGTTCATGCATTCTCATAATCTTTCTTTGACATTGCCTTGACATTCTCTGCTCACCGTTCATTACTCGCCACGTCACAGTAGATAGTGCGTGATAGTGATGGCTTACGTGTCAGGGGTCCTTGATATACCATGCCTACTTAAGAAAAGCGCATTTTTGTATCGTGTTTTCCCTGATGAAGGCCGGTCACCGGCTGAAACGTAGGAAAAATAAAAAAGTTTTCGTTTTGCCCGCCCTCCACTATTTGGTATTTTTCCACTGAATCCAACGACACCTTCTTTTTCATACCTTACGCCTATGGATCCCGAACGGACTGTGGAAGTTCCCAAAGACGGCGGTTTCTACTGTCGTCTTAGGGGACTCCCAAAGGAAGTACCTTTACTAGCACTTCGACTCTGCTCGAGAAGGCAGTCCCGCCTTCGTCACACAGTGTGGCGCCAGCATCGACGACGTACGTGCGTTATTGGAATTCGTGCCACCGTAAACAACGACCCTTATCCTCAGCGTCGGGACTAACGACCTCACCCGCAACACCGGTCATGTGGCGTTTGACAAATACAGAGACCT
Source organism: Rhipicephalus microplus (assembly GCF_043290135.1). Classification (NCBI taxonomy): domain Eukaryota; kingdom Metazoa; phylum Arthropoda; class Arachnida; order Ixodida; family Ixodidae; genus Rhipicephalus; species Rhipicephalus microplus. The sequence goes on along the minus strand of NC_134707.1, from coordinate 107,823,136 downwards.
TCTGAACTTCATTGGTTCGCAACGCCCTGAAATACACCAGATACATGCAAGCTTGGTCCTTCCCCGATGTACCAATGGTCGCCGTGGCAACTGCAACTCATCGACTGTACAACACTGCAACCTAGAGGCATGTGACTTTAACCACCGCCTGAGAAATTTTTGCCCCCCACTCTCGTCTTTCACTTTAAGGGTAATGAAAAATGTTGTTTGCTTAGAGTTTCTAACTCTTTGCACTGGGTTAACATGTGCAGGACCGTTAATGCTTCACCACATCTGTCTCACAATGGTGGATCGCCACCGGAGAAAAACTATGTGTGTGTCGTGTATGTGTGTCCTATCCTGAGCCTTGTTAGTGTTACCTCAGTTAGACGTGATTTTGATACTGGTGGCCAATGGCCAAGGTGTGTCTTGATAACGTGTAGCTTGTTTTGTGTGTGTCTATCCCACTTGCTCTGCCAGTAGTCCCTGAGCTTTCGTTTGAGAGAAGGCTTAAGATCAAGGGGTGGGATCGATATGGGTGTAGTGGAACTGATTTCGTGGACAGATGCAGCAAGTTGATCCGCCATCACGTTGCCTTGGATCTCACGGTGCCCTGGCACCCAGCACACTACAACATGTTGTTTGAGTGTGTAGAGTGTGCATAAAATAGAGTAAAGTGAGACGAGGACAGGATTTTTTTGTTTTTTAAGATTGTGCAGAGCTGTAACCACACTAAGGGAGTCCGTATAAGTTACTGCTTTTTGTATTTGTGATTGCTTGATGTGTTTAGCCGCCACAAGTATCGCGTAAGCTTCCGCTGTGAAGGTACTTGTGCCTAGATGTAGAGGGCCAGCATCCGGAAAGGATGGGCCGACAGCAGCGTAGGACACAGAGGAGTTAGACTTGGAGGCATCTGTAAAGAACTCAGGACGTGTGTATTTGTGTTTAAGTTCCAGGAAGTAGTTTGGGATATGGGCAATAGGTGCATGTTTTGTAACTTCTAGGAAAGACACATCGCAGTCTATAATCTGCCACTGCCACAGTGGCGGGTATGGTACAGGAGCCATTAAACTGTTTCAAGTGACACTCCAGTTTCCTCAGCTAGGCCCTTTAGGCGAACTGAGAAGGGCTGCCTTATCGAAGGCCTCTTTTGAAACAGAATAGAGCTCGAGAAATCATTAATAGTGGAGTATGAGGGGTGCTTCTTGTCAGCTTTCATCTTAAGAAAATATACAAAGGACATGTAAGTTCTTTGTAGATGAAGCCACCAATAATTTGACTCAACGTGAAGGCTTTCTACAGGGCTGCTGCGAAAAGCACCCGTAGAAAGGCGGATGCCCAAATGGTGCACGGGATCCGGCATCTTCAAAGCACTTTGAGTCGCAGACTGTAAAATAACGGCCTCATAATCTAAGCGTGTGCCAATGAGGCTCCTATACAAATTCATGAGACATTGCCTGTCGCTACCCCACGTAGTATGTGACAACACTTTCAGAACACTCATGGCTTTTATACATTTTGTTTCTAGATACTAATTTGCGGTATGAAGGTCAGGTTGTGGTCCAAAATTAGGCCTAAGAATTTATGCTCGGCATTAACAGACAGACGTTGACCATTCAATTGAATGTCAGGTTCTGAGTGCATACCTCTCTTTCGGGAGAGCAAGACACATGTGCTTTTTTGTAGGTTCAGTCGGAATCCATTTTCTTCTGCCCATTTAGAGACCTTGTTCAAAGCTAGCTGAACCTGCCGTTCACACATTGCCAGGTTGCATGACTTAAAGCCAAGCTGGACGTCATCGACATATGTACAATAAAACATATTGCGGGAGTTGGACAGGTGCAATGAATTCATTTTGATTATAAATAGTGTACAACTAAGTACACCGCCTTGCGGTACTCCCGTTTCTTGTACAGATGTTTGGGAGAGAACACTTCCCACACGCACACGGAATGTCCGATTGCACGTAACTCTCGATTATGGAAAGAATTCTTCCGCGTACACCCAGGTGAGACAAGTCTCTTAATATGCCAAAACGCCATATTGTGTCGTAAGCCTTCTCGATATGGAGAAACACAGAAAGAAAGGATTGTTTGTGAACGAAAGCGTCTCGGATCTGTGCCTCGATATGCACCAGATGGTCGGTGGTGGATCTACCCTCTCGAAACCCACGTTGGTATTGGTCAAGCAGATTGTGTGTTTCAAGGAAATTTAAAAGTCGGCGGTTTATCATTTTTTCAAAAAGTTTACAAAGGCAGCTGGTTAGTGCAACTGGCCCATAACTTGAAACTGAGAAAGGGTCCTTGCCCTGTTTTAAAATAGGGATAACAATGACCTCTTTCCAGAGAGTAGGTATGGTGCCAGAAAGCTAGATAGCATTGTATAGGGAGAGTAAAGTTTCTCGCGTTTCAAGCGGCAGGTTTTTCAACACTTCATACATGACATTTTCGTGGCCTGGGGCAGAATTACTACAGGAGTTTAGCGATGTTTGTAGCTCAGCTAAGTTGAGAGGTTGGTTGTATGCTTCGTATTTTGTACACTTGTATTCCAGTTTCTGCTTTTCTATCTTTGCTTTATCTTTGAAAAGCTTCAGTATAGTGTGACGAGCTAGAGACCTGCTCGAAGTGTGCACCGAGAAAGTTCGCCTTATCTTCCAGGCTGTGACCCTGTGTGTTTACGAGTGGGAGTGAATGCACTTGTCTTCCTGCTACTCTACCAACCATGTTCCAGACATTAGCCTCTTGGGTATATGAATTAATCCCCAATAAAAACTTGTGCCAGCTTTCCCTTATGGACTGCCGACGCGTTCTCCTGTCCTGAGACTTCATTTTCTTAAAAGTGGCAAGATTTTCGGCTGTCGGTGAGTTCCGAAGCAACCTCCACGCTTTGCTTTGCTGCCTGCGTGCATTTCGGCACTCTGAGTTCCACCATGGCACACGACGTTTTCCAGGGTGTCCATTCGTTTGTGGTATGCTTTCTGTTGCTGCATCAATCAGAGACGCTGTAAAGTAGTCGACAGCCGCATCAATGCTTAAAGTGCATATGTCGCGCCAGTTTATATGAGTGATGGTATAGAACTGTTCCCAGTTGGCTTTGCTTATTAGCCATTTCGGAACCTGGGGCGGGCATTCAGTTGATGTAGGTGTGCTCAAAACTGCAGGAAATGGTCACTTCTGTAGGGATTAGTGATGACATTACAGTAAAGTAGAGGCACAAGCGATGGAGATACTATGCTTAGGTCTATTGAGGAATATGTATTGTTAGCGAGGTTATAATAGGTTGATTCTTTCCGATTCAGGAGACACGCGCTTGAAGAGAGAAAAAACTGTGCCATCAGTCGACCTCAGGCGTCACAACGAGAGTCCCCCATAGCCTGTTGTGTGCATTAAAGTCCCCTAGAACAAGATAGGGTTCGGGAAGTTCATCTATCAAGGACTGGAATTCATGTTTGTGTAGTTAAAAATGTGGATGTATGTATATAGAGCAAATGGTGACGAGTTTGCTTAGAAGGACCACTCGAACAGCCACTGCCTAAAGAGACGTTTGAAGTTTCAAGTGTTTACATGCTAAACCTTGCTTAACTATAACAGCTACACCTCCAGATGATGCCACGGCATCATCACGGTCCTTTCGGAAAATAATGTAACTGTGTAGAAAGTTGGTGTGTTTAGATTTCAAGTGTGTTTCCTGTACACACAGAACTTTTGGTGAGTGAATGTGTAGAAGTTCTTGGACATTGTCGTGGTTTGTGAGAAGGCCTCTGACATTCCATTGTACAATCTGTGTTTCCATATTTGATGGAAAGTGGTGCTGTGTGTACAGAAATGAAGTGGCTGTTCAAGTGGGAAGTTGTAAATTAAGTAGCAGGGCCGTCGTCGGGCACTGTTATTGGTTTCTTGGTTCTTTTAGCGCGCTCTAGGGAGCTACGCCGCATTTCTGGCACCTGAGGTACCGTGTTTGTGTTCATTGCCTCACGTGAAACACTGGACGCCCGCGTACGCGAGCTGCTGTTGCGTATTTGCGACCTCGCCTGGTGAGACGTGGTCGGTCGACCCGACAACCCTGGAGTCGCCTGAGTTTCTGGCTTGGTAGGCGGAGCAGGCTTGGCTGCTTCCACTATGGAGGCGGCCACCACACCCGATGGCTCACTTTGCGTGGGCCTAGGTAGTGGCGGATAGTGATGCGACGCTGCCCCCTGACGCTCCGCATCAGCGTAAGTTGTGCCGTGAAAAGCCAAAACCTTCAGCGTGCTTCCTTGAAGGAGATATTTTCGCGAATTTTCAGTGTAATAATGTCTTTTTCTTTTTTACACTGTGGACAAGAACGTGTATATGACGAGTGGTCTCCGTCACAGTTTACACAATGTAGGGTTTCATTACATTTGTCAGAGATGTGGCCTTGGGCACCGCGTTTGGCACACGCGGGTCGACCACGGCAGCTCTGAGAGCCATGGCCGAACTTTTGACACTGGTAACATCGGCGGGGGTTTGGTATGCAGGGTCTGATCGGTGTCTTTGTATAGCCAGTTTCTATTGTTTGTGGTAGTTCACTGGTGGCAAAGGTCAGTACCATGTGTTTCGTGGGGGTTTCCTGATTGTTCCTTCGGATGACGATTCGCTTCACATTGGTCACATTCTGTTCTTTCCAGCCCTCGAGGAGTTCAGCCTCCTTCATGTCAAGGAGGTCTGTGTCAGAAATAACTCTACGTGCAGAGTTCATGGATCGATGAGGTGTTACGCTGGTGGGAATGTCGCCGAATGTTGCAAGGTTCTTTAGTTTGTCAAATTGTGCTTTGCCACGGAGTTCTAAAAGAAGGTCGCCACTAGCTATTTTTGTAACTTTGTAGCCATCACCTAATGTGGCTGTCAGGGACCGCGATACTATGAACGGGGACACTGTTCGGGCTGTTTTGTTGGGCTTCTCACTGTGTACAACATGATAACCATGATAACGAGGGAATACTTCTTTGGGTCGGCTGAAAAAGGAAAATTCTTCGGTGCGTACGTGCATTGAAGCGGCACGATCATTGAGGAGTGAAAAGCTTCTATGCATGATTGAGGAATGTAATTCAGTAACGATGGCGGCCACACACCACGGAGCCCAAGGAGGGGACGCCACAAGGTTTATGAAACGCGAAACATGCAGACGCCAGCCGTACACCACTACGATAACCTAATGTGCGTAGGCCAAGGTTGGCTAGTTGCACAAGGTTAACCCAAGCCGCCCATGAAATTGGGGAAGTAACAGAAGAAATTAGAAGACAGGATAGATTTAAAGAGGAGAAAAGACGAAGGTGTGGGGGAGAGAGAGATAGGAAAAGGCGACTGCCGATTTCCCCTGGGTGGGTCAGCCCAGGGGTGCTGTCTACGTGAAGCCGGGGCCAAAAGGGTGTGTTGCCTCCGCTTGGGGGCCTTAAAGGTCCAATCACCCGGCGTCGGCTCAACCCCCAAAATCCCCTTTTCCCCGGACACGGCAAAGCCACGCACGGCTAGGCATGGGAGGGCGTAGAAACCAAACGCCTACTTTCACAGGCGCCCCTGCGGGGGATAAATTCAGCAAGGTCCCTAATATTTGACTAGTATCGCAACCGGCTGTCAATCTATCAAACTATGTAAAATCAGGAAGGTTATTGAAAAACGAATCCGTCATGCTCTCCACGCGTCCACACTTGGTACCTATGGAACTGCTTCGACGGTACCTGAGCGGCTTCGACTTTCGTTGAAACCAGCAACTTCCAAATTGTCGGGCCACAACAGCGACAAATGGAATGCAATCTTAACAAATGCTTCTTTAGACCTAACACGTGTCGTGATCGACCATTACAAAGAATCCTCCAAAGCGTTAGTTAACACTAAGCGATAGCTCCGCGCCTCGCATCCGATGAGTACTTCAGAGATCAGGGCCCTCAACGAATACGAACAATGTAAATACGCTGAAATTCACTCAAAAAAGCTAAGAAGTTGCTCCGCGACAAAATACTTCCTGAGACGGCTGTAAAAGAAATAGCGGATCCTGATAATGCAGATGAAGATAAGCCCACTAACACTGTCAATATTTCCGAGGTTATTTTTTCCGGACCGGAATCAGCGGTACTTGCTCGGTGTTTAAACTGCTGTCCTGCCATTGGTGGCTGTAACTTTTTCCAGCTGGCAAAGAATTTAAATAATTTTGCACGAAACCTACGCTTAATAGAACTGTTTCAAGAAGGGCCATCTTCTTCGCACAAGCCATACCGCGAGCACTGGACGCCTCCAACACAACGTAACAAGTTCTTGATCTCTACATCTCAGCAGTACAAGGCGACATTCTAGAGGCCTATAAGAAACCCACGTCCTCTAAACATAGTCTGTCCATTTCAGAGAAAGAAGCCCTCCATAAGCTGCAAGATCGTGAAAACATAATTATCAGACCAGCTGATAAAGGTGGTGCTGTATAATAATAAATAAGTCTGATTATACTACTGAGATTCAAAGACAGCTGAATGATATCTATTTCTACAAGCGCCTTGATGACGATACGACAGAGCAGTTCAAGGAAATGGTTTCCAATACCAAAGAAGACCTTGTCAAAGAAGACAAAATCAGCGAGAGAGCTATACGGTTATTAATGTCCCTTAGCCCCATCCCGGGGCAATTTTATATCGTGCCAAAAATACACAAACCAAATAATCCTGACCGACCTATTGTTTCCGCTATTGGCACCGTCAGTGAACCAATGTCAAGATTCGCTGATAATCTCATTAAGGATATCCCACCCACTTTCAATTCATACCTGAAAGATACAAACCATTTCTCGCTCGACATCATTGACCTCGACGTGCTACTTGTTTCATTACTTGTGACACTAGACGTAGCCTTACTCTATACGAACATCCCGCATATTGATGATATTCAAGCAATACTAGAGGCTTATAAAGAAAAATTTTCTAACAAAACAATGGACAACAACACACTAGCGCGGTTACTAGAAGTAATCCTGACATTGAACAATTTTGAATTTGATGATGTGCATTATGTACAGGTTAGTGGCACTTCCATGGGAACAAAAATTGGACCAAGCTATGCAAATATCTTTATGGGCCAACTCGAAGATAAATTCTTAGACGCATGCAGTCTCAAACCGTTCTATTGTAAGCGATATTGACGACGTCTTTCTGATCTGGCAGCACGAAGAGACAGAACTTCTGTCGTTCACTGCAGACTTCAACAAGGCCCATTGCACCATCTCTTTTTCGGAATCATACTCAAGCACAGCAATAAACTTTTTTGACGTCACGGTTACTATACGTGCCAATAAAGTGACGACTAAACTCTTTAGAAAAGCCATGAATAGGCAGTCATACCTACATCTCAATAGTTCACATACAAAGCACTGCAAAACGGCAATCCCATATGGTCAAGCACTGCGTTTTAAGAAAATATGTTCAAAAAATTAAGACTTTGCAGACAACTGCACTAAACTTCGGGAGGCCATACAGAAACAAAAATATCCACCACAAATCATTAACGATGCTATTACACGGGCTGAGGACATTGACCGTAAGGAACTTTATATTCGGAAGAATAACGCCGCACCCTCAAGCACGAGTCTGGTTATAACACTCCGCATCAGCACCAAACATCAACAGCATTCTTCAGAAGCATCACAACATACTAATACAGAGTGATCACCTTAAAAACATCTTTCCTGATCCCAACGTGTGGTATATCGCATATCGAAGACCTTACGCGATATACTAACCTCATCAAGGATTACCTCCACCACTTTTTCTGGTTGTCATCCATGCAACAAACCCCGTTGCAGAAGTTTATAACCATATGACGAAGACCACTTTGGCTAAGAGTACAACATCAAGCATTCGTCTAAAAATAAAAGGGATTTTGACTGCCACACAAGCAACATTGTGTACGTGCTTGAATGCTCTGTGTACAAACTCCAGTACATCGGACATACTGAAACGCCTTTTAGACTGCGCTTTAATAACCACAAGTCACATGCCACAAGCCTACCCAATCTACCTTTATCTAAGCACGTTAACATTCCTGGTCACTCATTCAATAAACTAAGAGCTACTATACTGGAATCAGGTTTCCCTTCACACTATGATAGGGAACTGCTCGAGTCATTTCTGATACACAAGTTCAACGCGATCTTATCCGGTATAAATAAAAATCCAGGCAAACTGACGTTTCTTGCGGCGCAGAACTAAGTTCTAGTTTAATCACTGTCTGTTCATAATCACTGTACACGCATATTTTCACTCCACTTTTTCGGTGCAGTGAATTTCTTGACTTTGTGTTATCGATTCTGTTTGTGCCCCATGAAAATTTTTAGAAACGCATCTTGTTCCATTCGACCATTTTCTGCTATAATTTTTGTTTTTTTTGTGCATGTGATTCGCTGTATGGGTTTGATAGCTTTATGTTTTGTTTGTAGATATAACTGTACTTTTGAAACTGCTATTCATGTGATCGACTTGATGTAAACCTTGTTCATGCATTCTCATAATCTTTCTTTGACATTGCCTTGACATTCTCTGCTCACCGTTCATTACTCGCCACGTCACAGTAGATAGTGTGTGATAGTGATGGTTTACGTGTCAGGGGCCCTTGATATACCATGCCTACTTAAAAAAGCGCAGTTTTGTATCGTGTTTTCCCCGATGAAGGCTGATCCCCGGCTGAAACGGTGGAACAATAAAAAGTTTTCGTTTTGCCCATCCTCCAAAGTATATCAGAGTATATATCGAGTTGTCCAGCTTTAATTGCGAGAGTTGCCGACGGAGCCTTACATTAGGTGGACGGGAACTGCCAGTGAGGTAGCCTATAAGACGTCGACAGTATGGGTCAGCCGACTGTCGAGGAGGAAAATCGTGGGGGTCGTCTGAAAGCACTTGGTCCATAGAGGCGAGAGAGGAAACCACCGTAGACGTGGACTCCGAGGGCGTGTTGTGCAAATTGATTGCGAAAACCCCGAGTGGAGTCGCTGGTAGTGGGCAGCGAGAAAGAGCGTCGGTGTCATTATGCTTCCTGCCACACTTGTATATGATCTCGAAATCATATTCTTGGAGGCGTAGAATTCAGCGTCCGAGGCGTCCGGACAAGTGCTTGAGTGTCGAAAGCCAACGTAAAGCGTAGTAGTTGGTCCCAATGGTGAAATGGCGGCCGTGCAGATATGGACGAAATTTCTGTACTGACCAAACGATGGCGAGGCACTCCTGCTCGGTGATCGTGTAGTTCCTCTCGATTGATTTGATTGATTGATTGATATGTGGGGTTTAACGTCCCAAAACCACTATATGATTATGAGAGACGCCGTAGTGGAGGGCTCCGGAAATTTCGACCATCTGGGGTTCTTTACCGTGCACCCAAATCTGAGCACACGGGCCTACAACAATTTTGCCTCCATCGGAAATGCAGCCGCCGCAGCCGGGATTAGAACCCGCGCCCTGCGGGTCAGCAGCCGAGTACCTTAGCCACTAGACCACCGCGGCGGGACGTGTAGTTCCCCTCGGCTGCGGAGAGGACGCGGCTGGCGTATGCAACGACTCGCTCTCGCCAAGAGTTGTCGCGTTGCAGGAGCACGGCTCCTAAACAGCGGCCGCTAGCGTCTGTGTACAGGAAGGTCGGTGCATCATCGTGAAAATGAAAAAGTACAGGGTCGGTCGTGAGGGCACTCTTCAACCTGTCGAAAGCCGATTCACATTCCTGAGACCACTGAAAGGGCATACCGGAAGCAAGTAGCATATGAAGTGGTGCGGCTATGGAGGCAAAGTTTTGTGTGAATCGCCGAAAGTAAGAGGCGAGACCAAGGAAACTTCGCAAATCTTTCGGTTTGTCAGGGCGAGGGAAGCGAAGCACTGCAGCAGTTTTATCAGGGTCTGGACGAATTCCGTCCTTGCTCACAACATGACCAAGTACCTTGATAGATCTGCTGGCGAAATTGCACTTTTTGATGTTAATTTGAAGACAGCGCCCGCAAGACAAGTCAGGACCTCGTCCAAGCGTTGCAGATGTTGAGGAAACGTCGATAAAAAAACAACAATGTCATCGAGGTAACATAGGCAAGTCTTCCATTTCAGGCCACGCAGCACGGTGTCAATCATGCGCTCAAAAGTTGCGGGCGCATTGCATAGACCGAATGGCATAACATTGAATTCGTATAGGCCTTCCGGGGTTGCAAACGCAGTTTTTTCTTTATCATCTTCGTGCATGGGGATTTGCCAATAGCCGGAACGCAAGTCGAGGCTCGAAATGTATTCAGCACCCTGTAATGAATCTAGGGTGTCGTCGACGCGTGGCATGCGGTATACGTCCTTCCTACTGATCTTATTGAGTGCTCGGTAATCTACATAAAATCGTACGGAACCGTCTTTTTTTACGCACCAGAACGATGGGTGACGACCAAGAACTGGTTGAGGGTCGGATTATCTCCCGTTGGAGCATATCGTCTACGTTTCCTTCAACGATTTTTCGTTCGGCTAGAGAGACGCGGTATGGACGGCGGTGCACAATGGATGTTCCGTCGGTCTGAATACGATGTGCTGTAGCGGTTGTCTGGCCCAGGGTGGATGAATGAACGTCAAAGGAGTTTGCATGCTTTTCCAACAAATCAAGCAGCTGCTGCTTCTGTGAGTCTGTCAAGTCTTTGTTGATGGCTGCTGTAAAGGCCGAGGAAGCAGCTTAATCTGCAGGATGGCCTTTAGAGGAGACAGGGGTAAGAGGCACAATGCACAGAGGCTGCGGATCGGCAATGCAGGCGACAGTAGTGCCCCGTGGCAGTAAAATTTTATCTTGTGTGGTGTTGGTAGCAGCGAGGACAGTTGATCCATTGTTGAAGCGAGCCACACCTGATGCGAGAGCTATGCCTTTATTAAGGCAACGCGTTGACGGAGTGACCAAAATGTCACCACAGTCGATGTCGTTGGACAAAACTGTAACTAATTGATGTTCGTTTGGTGGTAACTCGATGTCTACTGCAGCGATGAGTCGAAGTGGCCTGTAGGTTTCGTCGTTGAGCAAGTGGTCCATGTCAGTAAGATGAACGACACGTTGTGCACAGCAAATAGCCGAATAACAGCACGAATAACAAAAAATGCAGCCCCAGTGTCCACCAAAGCATCAACGTCCACTCCCTCAACTGAGACTGCAATCATATTGTAGGGGCGCGCTGGAGGAATTTGAGTCCTGTGTTGGAATGCAGTTTGTCCTCCAAAAACTGCATTGCTTAGTTTTCCGGACGCCGATCAGAAGTAAGGGAAGCAGGCTGAAGAGGAGAAGAGGAGCGATGGTAAGGCGACGGTGAACGGCGTCGGGTTGATCGGTGACTACTGCACAGTTCACCCGATGCAGGCGGAGATGGAGACCGACGTGGCGGTGACGAATAACGGCGGCCCTGGTACAAGGCTCCTGCGGTATAGTCTTGTTCGCGTATGTCATACCCTCGGCGCTCGTCTTGCTGGCGCTTGCGGCAAAAGCGTGAAATGTGACCACGATAGCCGCAATAATAGCTCGTAGGCCGAGTCGATCGATAAGGAGGGTAGTAGCTTGCGCTAATTGCACCGGGAGAAAGAGCAGTCAGAGGGACAGAGGATGGCTCAGGTGGTGGTGATGAAAAGCTCGTGGGAAAGCCTGTCGGAGGTGCGGCCGCAACCGACGCGTACGTTCGTGGCGGGGACGTCGAGCTGACGGTTCCTGGTGGCGCGGTGGCGATGTGCGGGAACGATGGGAGAGTACGAGAGACAGTGGGCTGCAGGTTGGCCATGTGGGTCATGGACGTGAGCTCTTCCCTGATGACATCCCGCAATGACGTTGAAGAAGACTGGATGGGACACACTGAAGGTAGTGTGAATCCCATTGATTCTAATTCTTCGCTTATAATCGCCCTTATCGTGTCTCGCAGGTCTCGATCAGTCGTAATACGGGCCGCGTCACTGTCTGGTTGTAGGCGCATAGACTCAAGTTCTTCGAGGTGCTGACAGGTTGTCGCAACGTCAGCAACGGTAGCCGGATTCTGGATTGCAAGGGCATTGAATGCGACGGGTGCAATTCCTTTAAGAAGCTGGCGCACCTTGTCTGATTCTGTCATTGGTGTGTCAAACCGGCGGCAAAGTGAAAGAACATCCTCGATGTAGGATGTATACGACTCCCCAATGTGCTGTTTCCGAGTCGCGAGAGCTTTCTTTGCGAGAGCCGAAGGAACAGCCGGTGTGCCAAAGACATGGCGAAGCTGATTTTTGAAGGCTTACCAGTCGGCGATGTCGATGAAGTGGTTGAGGAACCACGTCTTCGATACACCCGTGAGGTAGAATGACACGTAAGCGAGTTTGTTGGTGTTATCCCACCAGTTAGCAGCGCCGACACGTTCGAAATCGTCCAGTCATTCCTCCACATCTTCCCCGCGCATACCAGCGAAGGGATGGGGCTCACGCTGGAGGATGCTGATGACGTGAGAAGGCGCGGCGCGCGGTGGTGGAGTGGGAACGGCTGTAGCACCGGCCTCATCTTGGTGCGACATATTTCCGGACAGCTGGCCCAAGCGGTGACCTGAACGTAGCTCCAGGGGGCAGAGTGGTTGAGAGGATGGCGGGGGATCTAACAGCACGTTCCACCACGTATGAAGTCTTGGTTTGGATTACCTTTTATTAGGTCCAAGGAACCGGCAGCCGACAGCTACGATGAATGAGCCAAGATGATGATCCTACGCGACAACGATGAGGATGCATGAGCCACACATGATAATGATGATAATGTACTGGTGAAGAGGATTCGTATACTAAATGCCCACAATATATATATATATATATATATATATATATATATATATATATATATATATATATATATATATATATATAAGAGCGAAGCCAATCAACAAGGCGATGGAAGATCTGATTTTTTTATCCAAGGAACCAACTCTCTACAAGGACGATGTCGTTCACCAAAAGAAGCCGAGACCACTCCCTGTTATCGCATTATTATTTACCTTTTTGTTACAGTGAAATTTGTACATGGATATGAGAAAAAAAATGGCCTCGTATCTGCGTGCAATCTGCAAACGATAGTATTGTGTGTGGAGAGAGTGAACAAACATTTATTTGATGTTCTGCGCAAGAAAATTGGTGAACGGTATTCTAGAGGCGCTGCGTCAGAGTGCCTCGAGCGTGCAGCGGAGGCGAATTAGCGCATCAAGTCACGTCACACGTGAGACATCAGTACCATCTGGCCGTTTTCTTGTAAAACAGAGCACGTGGCTCTAATACGGGTGTTCGCGCCCATCTAAGAGGTGATAAGGTGTAGAAAGCAAGGCGACGGGTAGGTGCCACCACTGTTTCGTTTTAGCAAAGCGTGAGAAACACTCGCCTTTCCGTTCAAGCGTTGCATGGTCAGCGCAGCGTGATAAGCGCCACGGCCCTTAAAATTGCCTATGCATGCCTTTTCTAGTAAAAGATGCCCACGCAGAATATATACGTGTTGTTGTGGTGCCCCAATTATGTGCAATAATCGCTTTTTATTCGACAATTGCACAAGTATGAACGCTGAGCCTTGAGCAACATTGGTGAACGCTGTGGATGGAGTGGGCTATTTCAAGTACCGGATGCTGTTAAAAAGGACAAACAGACAAATGTACAGACAGACAGACAGACAGACAAACAGACAGACAGACAGACAGACAGACAGACAGACAGACAGACAGACAGACAGACAGACAGACACCAAAGCTTTTGCGTCGAAGCTCCCCAAGAAAGACTATCGTTTTTAAAAACCGCGCGGCGTTCATGACACGAGTGGTCTCTGTTGGTGTACTATCAGTTATGTCGTTCTCAGCGTCGTACCCATGCATACGTGCTCATGACTGTGTTGTGAAAGACGTCATTCATCCGGTCGCAGCCGGGGCGCTGAGTGCACGAGCATCAGTTTCTTCTGAGAGCTTCCACATGGGTAAGCGACGGACAACTCGGGAAGAGCGCCAACAGTGGAAACAAGAATGAGCACGCATTCGCCGAGTTAATGGTGCAGCCTAGGTACAAAATTAGGTACGAGAGGCCGAGTGCCGGCAGAAACTACGTACGGATGATCCGGTAGCCTTCGAAAGCACGCTAAATTGCAAACGGGAATGAAAGTGCTAGTGGCAGGCGGATCCTGCAAACCATGCCGCCAAGTTAACTCATGATGTCAGCCGATTGCAACAACGCCGCGCCTATCAAGCGCCAGTGCAGGCACGACAGCGTCCACGTGAGGAGTGCTGGAGCACGTTATCCGGGACAAACCGCAGCTTTAGTCGGGAGTTTCTCCAGCGGCACTTTGGCTTCAGCTACGACGTCTGTAACCGCTTGTGGTTCGAGAACAACCACTCTGATTTCGACATGCATTCGACCGCTCGTGACGCTCCTCCATGACCGTGATGAAGCGAGGCACAATTCGCTGCATCGGAAATAAACACTATGCTAAATGCAAGCCAAACGTGCGTCTAACCACGAACATGCAACTAATGATGTAACCAATAAGCAGTAACCAATGATTGCGAAAGACTCAGCGTCAGAGAGAACCCACTGTTCTAAGCACCGGGGCTGCACGTTGCACTTTTAACTGGTTAATCAACCGTCGGAGTGTTTGGGTAGTAACTTTTTGTTGTAATTCAAGAGAAAGCTTTTTCTTCTCTGAAAGATTTACCCCCGCCTCTTTCATTCCACGCCGCCGTCGATCGGTTGAACACCGCACTGTTCACGCGCCGCCGCCGGTAACGCAGGCGCCCCGCCACCGAAGATTACGGACTGGCGCACAGGTCAAGCCTTTCCTGGTCATATTCCGCGTAAAATAACCCATATTTGAAACAGATGGCCAGCCTCTCCACACTGAAAGCAAAGGGTATTCTATCACGTGTACTCCACATATGACATATCTTACTTAGTATCGTCTCGTATGGCTGGATCATTTTTGAAGGCATGTTGCGGTATAAAGCAGTGGCAGCGTGAACCACACTGTGAGAAGTTTAATGCATAGGTATATTTGAAATTTGAAATTACTTTACTTTAGCGGCCTTAAATAACTTACCTAATGCCTTTTTATAGTATTCTTACTGTTATATAGTGTTCTTTGAGTATTCTTTTCAGCGCTTTTGAAGGCTGACATTGACAGGAGGCTATTTGTTTCTTTGTACAAATTATCCTTTTTTCCGCAGACATTTAGTTAGGTGAAGTTTTAACCACGCAATAGTTAAGAAGAGGTACTTTTTTCTGCTTAGAAGAAATGTTGAAGCGACCTAGACTGCATTTCAAATGATAGAGGAGAAATGTTGATAGGCTATTTCAGCAGTTTCGCACTTCTTAACTGACGGCTAATCACAGTGCTCAATGATGTTAATGAATAATGCAGTATTTAGTTTATTCTTGAAGCTTCGACATTTTTTTATTACTGGAGATGCATACGCTTGCATAAATAGCATAATGATCTGTGACAGGCACCTGAATGATAGCTGCTCGAGGTGGACTAATCAAGTTACATAAAATATGATCTATAATAGTGCCATTGTCATCAAGTGGAACATGAGTGGTTGCAATTATGAGGCACTCATAGTCATATTCATTGAAGCAGGAAATTTATTCTGATACCTTTGCGTTGGTGTTATAAAAGGTTTATATTAATGTCTTCTAAAATCATCACCCGCTTCCCTTTCAATGACAATGTTCAACACCTCTCCTAAAGCTAGACAAACTCCACGACAGCTGACGACGGTGACCGGTAGATGCCAGGAACAACTAAATTCTTACTATCTTGTGAAAAGTGTGGTTCATGAAGCTAGATCCATGTGGATTCCCAACCAAGAATATTTCGTGGCAAGTCCAGTCGCCTTCGATAGTGAAGGCATAATAATATAAAGATAGCTGCTTCACCATTTGCATCATCGCTTCAACCACAGTATTCAGAGGAATAGAAAAGAATTTTATACAGGTCTCATCATATTGACAGAGCTACGTTTCACTCATGCAGATAATAGAGCACTGGTGACCAATGGTTGATAACAGTGCGGTAATATTATTATAACTTTTTCTTATACTTCGAGCATTAAAGTGAACAAATGCCATACAAGGTATACACAGCTGTGATGAAAATTCAGGCAGTGAAATATACGCCAAACTGTGTTTGGATAGACGCTACAACTGCCAATATAAAATATCTCTAAGAGATAATGGACAGATCGAGCTCCGATTTAATGCAAAACACCCTGGTGTCAGTAGATTTCTTTGCTTTTATCTTACAATTACCAGTTCTACAAAAAACGCCTACTGTTTTTCTTCTTTCAGAATAAGTGATTTAGCAAAACGCTTCTTGTTCCTCATCGTTGTCAGTGTTGTCTCATTGTTGTCGCTATGATGACCTTTCTGGCTGTACACAGTGCCGAGGTTCTCCAACCATTTGCCCGATTTTCTAACACACCATGCCAGCCTGTGGTGACACTGCTGACACACTGTATTCAAGCCACTCCCTCTGCTGGTGCTCTCAGACTACAGATTGCATAAGCTTGCTTATAAAGTCTATACTGCTTTCAACCACAGCTAGCATCGCGCATATTCGCTCTCATTTAAAGTTTTGTCTTCCTTGTGGTCACCTCTGAACGGAACGAAGTGACAACGTGCAGCAAATTCTGAACCTGACTAGCATAGAGCTCTTGTTTCAGGGTTTCCATTAGGTGTCGAGGCTTTGTCTCTTCGCACATGCTATAATCTGCTTGGCAGAAAAGGTGCGACATATAGCTGCATGGCAATGGCTTCATTGTTAGACTTGATACCTTCTCCAGCTATGACACTCTCTCGGCGATCTTTACTCAGAAAAGTCGTTAGTAATGACTATTGCGTCACAGGTGAACAAGATAACTTCGTGTCTTTTCATCGACAATCTTGCTGAATTCCCCAACACAGAAAAACTTGCGGTAGCTTTAGATATACACCTCAGCCTACGTATATTGTGACACCCTCGAATCGTTCTAGCCAAACATGACGTGTTCTCGTACTTTTCTCCATGAAAAGCTTCTGTCGCCATCGGTGGAGTTTGAGCTTGTCTAAAAGGACACAAAGCAAAAACATTGAGCTCATTTAAATTGATAATTCTTTTAGAACTCTAATTCTATACGTTTTAATGAATAAAAATATGAAGGTTGAAGTTTCATTTGTAAGTTTTGCGCCGACGTCCCAGCCCATGACATCATTTCAAAATGTTTTTTTTTGTATTGACATTGGCCACAAGAATCTTTCTGAAAGTTTTCTTTAACTATATGGTTCACACAGATGCCAATGTGCTTCATTTTTAGCAGTTACAAACTTCTTAAGACCTAAAAAGAACCTTCAGAAGTTATGACCTGACGGTGTTTGATAGTAAACCTGAAGGTGGCTGCTCCACCCGCGCGCTGTCTCGCGGTAAGAATGGTTGAGGCATTTCTCCTGCAGTGGACACAGTCAAGCTGATGATGATGATAATAAACATCAAGGTTCTTGCTAATATATGCGAAGCATTTCTTTACGCACAGCGAGAAATTTTGGTGTCTATCAGCTTATCTATCTATTTCTATCGAGCCACCTAAGTCTGGTGCTCTCGTGATTACCCCCTTCATCATCATCATCATCATCATCAGCCTGACTACGTCCACCGCAGGACAAAGGCCTTTCCCATGTTCCGCCAGTTAACCCGGTCCTGTGCTTGCTGCTGCCAATTTATACCCGCAAGCTTCTTAATCTCATCTGCCCACCTAACCTTCTGTCTCCCCCTAACCCGCTTCCCTTCTCTGGGAATCCAGTTAGTTACCCTTAATGACCAGCGGTTATCTTGTCTACGCGCTACATGCCCGGCCCATGTCCATTTCCTATTCTTTATTTCAACTATGATATCCTTAACCCCCGTTTGTCCGCTAATCCACTCTGCTCTCTTCTTGTCTCTTCAGGTTACACTTACCATTTTTCTTTCCATTGCTCGCTGCGTCGTCCTCAATTTAAGCTGAACCCTCTTTGTAAGTCTCCAGGTTTCTGCTCCGTAGCTAAGTACCGGCTAGATACAGCTGTTATATACCTTCCTCTTGAGGGATAGTGGCAATCTACCTGTCATAATTTGAGAGTGCTTGTCGAATGTGCTCCACCCCATTCTTATTCTTCTAGTTACTTTAATCTCGTGGTTAGGCTCTGCGGTTATTACCTGCCCTAAGTAGACATAGTCTTTTACAACTTCAAGTGCACTATTACCTATCTCGAAGCGCTGCTCCTTGCCGAGGTTGTTGTACATTACTTTCGTTTTCTGCAGATTAATTTTAAGACCCACCTTTAAGACCCACCTTTCCTTGTCTAACTTCGTAATCATGAGTTGCAATTCGTTGCCACACCACCGCACACGAGAGAAACGTAGACGCCAAACAACCGCGTCGCCATTCCATATGTGCCGGGCATAAGTGAACAGCTCTCGAGAGTCCTAGGAAAAGCCGGGGTCACGGTAATCCATAAACCTGTTCGACGCTCGCTCGCTTGCTACCGCGGCCGAAAGACCGACCTCCGAGGGAGCTACACCCGGGCGTTGTCTACAAAGTGTCGTGTTCTGAGTGTCCAGCCAGCTACTTAGGCGAGAGCAAGTGTTTCCCGGAAAGAATGCGCCAACACAAGAAGGACGTCAGGAAGATGGAAGTGCAACGTAGCGCTCTGGCGGAGCACTGCGAGAAGCACGACCATAAAATTGACTTAGACGGCGCCTCTGTTATTGAAACAGAACAGAATTTGGGAAAGAGGCTCTTGCTCGAGTCTTGGCACATTCAGCATACGCCTGCCAACGTGAACCGCTCGCTGGAAACAATGCCTTCGGTGTACGTTCACGGTCTCCGAAACGTGGTGGAAAGGGAAAGCCGGAGCCGTGGTGAGAGAACACGACGCGACGACACTTCCATGACCAAGACAGTCACCCCCTGAGGAAGACCGGGTCGGTCTCGAAACGTCGGGCTCTATTTGAACTGTGGCTGGAGCAATTTCAATTTTCTAAACTTTTCTACCCAGCCAGACAGATTGCTGTCAAAATGGTTACGTTTATTTCGTTCCCTGAGTTACTCAGCAATGCAATGTCATCGGCGAAGCGCAGGTTACTAAGGTATTCTTCATTAACTCTTATCCCTAGCTGTTCCCATTCTAGGCTTCTGAAAACCTCCTGTAAGCACGCGGTAAATAGCATTGGGGATATTGTGTCCCTCTGCCTTACACCCTTCTTGATTGGTATTCTGTTGCTTTCTTTATGAAGCACTATGGTAGCAGTTGATCCCCTGTACATTTCTTCCAGAATGTTTATATATAATTCATCCACGCCCTGATTCCGCAGGGTCTGCATGACGGCTGATATTTCTACTGAATCAAACGCCTTCTCGTAATCTATGAAGGCTATGTATAGTGGTTGGTTATACTCTGAGCATTTCTCTATTACTTGATTGATAGTATGAATAGGGTCAATTGTTGAGTAGCCTGTTCGAAATCCTGCTTGTTCCTTTGGTTGATGTAATTCTAATGCTTTCTTTACTCTGTTAGCAATTACCTTTGTAGATAGCTTGTATACTACAGAGAGCAAGCTGATCGGCCTGTAATTCTTCAAGTCCTTGTCATCTCCTTTCTTATGTATTAAGATGATGTTAGCGTTCTTCGAAGACTCTGGTACCCTTCCCGTCAGGAGACACCTCGTAAACAGGGTGGCTAGTTTTTCTAACACAATCTGTCCTCCATCTTTCAGCAGATCTGATGTTACCTGATCTTCACCAGCAGCTTTGCCTCTTTGCATGCTCTCCAAAGCTTTTCTGACTTCTTCTATCATTACTGGTGGGGTGTCATCTGGGTTACTGCTAGTTCTTATAGTATTAAGGTCGTGGTTGTCTCGGCTACTGTACAGATCTCTGTAAAACTCCTCCGCTATTTTAACCATCCTATCCATATTGGTAGTTATTTTGCCTTCTTTGTCCCTTAGTGCATACATCCGACTTTTGCCTGTCCCAAGTTTCCTCTTCACTGCTTGGACGCTTGCTCCATTTTTCAGAGCGTGTTCAATTTTCTCCACGTTATACCTTCTTACATCGCATACTTTACGTCTATTATTCAACTTCGAAAGCTCTGCCAGTTCTATTTTGTCTGTTTTACTTGACACTTTCATGATTTGACGCTTCTTAATTAGGTTCTTCGTTTCCTGGGAAAGCTTGCCAGTGTCCTGTCTAAAACTATCCTGCCTCCAACTTCCACTGCACACTCCGTTATGATACTCGTCAGTTTATCATTCATTGTATCTACGCTAAGGTTGGTTTCCTCACTAAGAGCCGAGTACCTGTTTTGCAGTGACACTCTGAATTCCTGTACTTTCCCTCTCAGTGCTAGCTCATTGATTGGCTTCTTGCGTATCAGTTTCTGTCGTTCCTTCTTCAAATCTAGGCGAATTCGAGACCATACCATTCCATGGTCACTGCATCGTACCTTGCCAACCACTTCCACATCCTGCACGATTCCTGGGTGTGCAGTCATTATAAAGTCTATTTCGTTCTTATTTTCGCCATTAGGGCTCCTCCATGTCCACCTGCGGTTTTCTCGTTTTCGGTAGAAGGTATTCAAAATCCGCAAATTATTGCGTTCTGCGAATTCTACTAGTAGCTCTCCTCTGGCGTTTCTAGTGCCGATGCCATAATCTCCTACTGCCTGGTCTCTAGTCTGCTTCTTTCCTACCTTTGCATTAGAGTCGCCCATCACTATAGTATACTGTGTTTTTACCTTACTCATTGCCGATTCCATGTCTTCATACAAGCTTTCAACTGAAGCGTCATCATGGCTGGATGTAGGCGCGTAAGCCTGTACTACCTTCATCTTGTATCTTTTATTCAGTTTAAAACAATACCTACCACCCTTTCATTTATGCTATAGTATTCCACTATGTTGCTAGCTATGTTTCTCTGAATTAGGAACCCCACTTCTAGTTCTCTTCTGCCTGCCGAGCCCCAATAGCAAAGGACGTGCCCATTCTGTAGCACCGTATTGGCCTCATCTGTCCTCCTAACCTCACTCAGCCCTATTATATACCATTTACCACCCTCTAGCTCCTCGAATAGTACAGCTAGACTTCCCTCACTAGATAAGGTCCTAGCGTTAAACGTTGCCAAGTTCAGGTGCCAATGGCGGCCTGTAGTCCAGAGATTCTTAGCACCCTCTGCTGCGTTGCAGATCTGACCGCCGCCATGGTCAGTTGCTTCGCAGCTGCTGGGGACTGAGGGCCGTGAGTTATTTGACGTATGCATGTGGGAGGTAGTGGCCAGATACTGCACCAGGGTGGCCAATCCTTCTCTGGTGAGGGAGTGCGTTCCCGGCGGTGGTTACCGGTGAGGCCGCACCCCAGGCCTCTTAATGCAGTTCCATCAACACGCGGATTTTTCTTTCCGGTTGGGAACTGCGCAGCACCGGGACTTGAACCACGGACCTCTTGCATGAGAGGCGGATGCTCTAACCACTACGCCATCGCCGCACCCGGATTACCCCCTTAACTTGGGCTAAACCAAAGTTAGTACTGGATGGCACTAAGGTTTGACAAGTGAAACTCCCTGGTCATGACACAATATTGTCAATCTGTCGTCATGTACGTCGTCAAACAATTTCCACCAAACACATATGCCCGCATGTGGGCATGTGCCACTGGTGTGTGGAAATGTGCCACAGGTGATTGACACTTCATATATACTGAGGAACGGCAAAAACACACAGGTAATTTTAACGCTTGAGCATTAAAAAAGTGGATATTGGTTGCGTTTACACGACAAATTGATGAACACCTTTCTTGGAGTCCTGAATGATTTCACACCAGTATTATATGGGGAGAAGATCACCGGCCACTGCCCCATAAATATGAGGACGCCAGCCTCACCACTGCGTCGTGGGCCTTCTGAAGAGCCGTGAGTTGTGGGATGACCGGGCTCTTGAGCATGAAATAATGCTTCTTGAAAAAAATTCTGGAGTTTTTTTTTTTTTTATAGAGGGGAACATCCAGTGCATGTGGCTAAAATCAATGCGATCGTGGCAGTCCGGACGAAGTTCTGAAATTTCGAAGTAATGAGTAATAATTGCATTGCTGGGTATGTTCTAGAAGGTGAATAAAAATATTATGGTACCAGGAAGAATTGAACCCAAGCATTTTGTGTGCCAATCAAATATGTCACCACAGAGCCATGCCAGGACTCACAACTGCTTTTCTATAGACCATATTGTTGGTGAAGTGTCGATTGATTGGTTGATAAGTGGGGTTTAACGTCCCAAAACCACCATAAGATTATGAGAGACTCCGTAGTTGAGGGCTGCGGAAATTTCGACCACCTGGGGTTCTTCGTGCACCCGAATCTGAGCAGACGGGCCTTTAACATGGTGAAGTGTATATCGGGGATGCAGTGATGGCTATCCAATATTTTAGGCATTATATATTGCCGCGACAGGTTGGCCACGTTCACGTAGCCCGCCGCAATCCCACGGAAGTGAGATTGCGGCGGGCTCAATAGCCGTGCCTCAAGGCACGGCCATTGCTTATTCACACGACTTCTGTTTGGCGACGGAACTATGCAGCTTAACGACATCAACCACTCGACCAGTGGCCTGCAACATCGACACAGCCGTGACCGTCAATCAGAGCCTTCCAGACAGTCAAAAGAAACAGATTTACGCCTTGTTAAAAGAATTCTCTGATTGCTTTTCAAGTGCCTCGAAGGTTCAGCGCACGTCAATCACGAAACACAGAATTATAACTCAAGACGACACGAGGCCTATATGCCAGCATCCATATCGAGTGTCACAGAAAGAACGGGACATTATCAAGAAGCAAGTGGAGGAGATGCTTTCAGATGATGTCATCCAGCCTTCGAATAGTCCATGGGCGTCCCCCGTAGTGCTCGTTAAGAAGAAAGACAACACACTAAGATCCTGTGTCGACTACAGAAAACTGAACAGTGTAACTAAACGAGATGTCTACCCCTTGCCACGTATCGGCGATACACTAGATCGGTTGCGATCCGCAAAGTTTTTCTCCTCCTTAGATCTGAAAAGCGGATATTGGCAAATAGAGGTCGATGAGCAGGACCCTGAAAAAACGGCATTTGTAACACCAGATGGCCTCTACGAATTTAAAGCGCTTCCATTCGGCCTCTGTTCCGCACCAGCAACGTTCCAGCGAATGATGGACACTGTCCTTGCCGGATTGAAATGGCAGTCATGCCTAGTGTATTTGGATGACGTGGTGGTATTTTCTGCAACGTTTGACAAACATCTAGAGCGACTGCGCACAGTATTGGAAGCCATCCGGTCAGCAAAATTGACAATCTAACCCGAAAAATGCCACTTCGGCTTCGAAGAGCTGCGATTCCTTGGACATGTCATTAGTTCCGGTGGTGTTCGTCCTGATCCCGAAAAGACAGCCGCTGTTCAGATGTTCCCTTTACCCAGAGACAAAAAGTCAGTGCGTCAATTTTTGGGTTTATGTGCTTACTATAGGCGATTTGTTGAAAATTTCTCAAAGATTGTGGATCCTCTTACAAAACTGACGAAAGACGACGTGCCCTTCACATGGGAAAGCGAACAACAGAAAGCTTTTGACGAATTAAGAAAACCACTACAGTGTTCACCAATACTTCCCGATTTGGATGAGACAGCCGACACTGAAGTCCATACCAACGCCAGCAATGTCGGCCTCGGCGCCATCCTTGTCCAGTGGCAAAATGGTCAAGAGAAAGTGTTAGCCTATGCCAGCCGCAAACTATCAAAAGCTGAGGCTAACTACTCTGCAACTGAAAAAAGTGCCTCGCAGTCATCTGGGCAATAAACAAGTTTCGACCCTATCTTTATGGTAGACCGTTCAGAGCTGTCAGTGACCACCATGCTCTATGCTGGCTGGCAAATCTCAAGGACCAGTCAGGTCGACTAGCAAGATGGAGCCTCAGGCTGCAGGAGTATGACATTACGGTCGCGTACAAATCTGGAAGGAAACACAGTGATGCCGACTGCCTGTCACGCTCTCTCGTCGATCCAGGTGTACCTGAAGAGGAAGACTTCCCGTTTCTATGCGTTGTCGACGCATCCGAAATAGCGCAACTACAACGAGATGACCCGGTTTTGCTGGCGCTTATACAACACTTGCAGGGTCTCGACGTTCAAGTTCCTCGCATATTCTCCAGAGGGCTCTCCGCGTTCTGCCTTCGAGGAAGTGTCCTTTACAGGAGGAACTTCGAACCTAATGGTGAAACGTTTTTACTAGTCGTGCCCACAGCCAAGCGAGAGGAAATTCTGCACGCATGTCACGACGAGCCAACATCTGGACACATGAGTGTGAGCCGAACATTCACCAGGATACGCCTGCAATACTATTGGCCTAAGATGCTCGCATCAGTGCAGCGCTACGTGAAAACTTGTCGTCAATGTCAACGGCGCAAAACTCCACCCGTAAAACCAGCCGGCCTTCTCCAGCCAATAGACCCTCCAGATGCCCCATTCCAACAAGTCGGCATGGACTTCCTAGGACCTTTCCCGACATCGTGTGCAGGCAAAAAATGGATAGTCGTAGCCGCAGACTATCTGACCCGTTATGCCGAGACTGACTCTCTGTACAGCGCGACAGCTGCCGAAGTCGCCAAGTTCTTTGTGAACAACATAGTGCTGAGACATGGTGCGCCCATTGTCGTTATTACGGATCGGGGCACCGCATTTACTGCAGACCTAATGCAATGCCTGATGCGCATGACAAATACCGATCACAGAAGAACAACGGCGTATCACCCTCAGTCAAATGGCTTAACCGAACGCCTCAACCGAACTCTGACCGACATGCTATCATTGTATGTCGATGTTGAACATAAACAGTGGGATATAATATTACCCTACGTAACATTCGCATATAATACAGCCGTTCAAGAAACTAGTATTCGGCCGAAGAGTGACCACCCCGCTGGATGCCATGTTACCACTACAGGACGAAAGCGACTATCCACCTGACTTAGATGACTTCTTGCAAAGAGCCGAAGAAGCACGGCAAATGGCAAGATACCGAATACGCCACCAACAGCACGTCGATTCTAGTCGGTGCAACAAGCGACGCAGTGACGCACTTTTTCATCCCGGTGACAAAGTGTGGATATGGATACCAGTGCGCCGCCGCGGACTTTCTGAAAAGCTTCTTTGCCGATACTTCGGCCCTTATGAAGTTCTCAACTGTATCAGCAACGTCACTTATGAAGTCAGAACCGCTGGACATGTGAGTTCAAGACGCCGCAATCCCACGGAAGTGGTACTTGTAGTCCGCATGAAGCCCCATCATGACAGATCGTCGAAAAACGAGTGAGAGTGCGCATGTATCTTTTCATTGTCTTAAGCATCGGGACGATGCGTCTGAGGAGGGGGATAATGCCCCGACAGGTTGGCCACGTTCAAGTAGCCCGCCGCAATCATCGTGGCAAGAGCACAAGCAAGACCCGGCTGGCATGCGCCACGCGTTCGTGCGCTCCAGCAACGAGGAACAGGAAGATAGTTGGATCTGTGCCACTCGGCTACTTGGACTTGACGACCATAGTCTTTAGAATCGTGGGAATAAGTTCGCCCTAATAAATACGCTTGTTTTTTAACCTGTCTGCCTCAGCATCGCTACAATATGTACTCCTACGATACAGCCATCCCGACGGGTGAAGATCACATGTAGTTAAGAGCAATGCACTGAAGGTGATTGGCAGTTTATATCAACCAAGGCACGGCACGCACAGACACTGGTAATTCTGATTTGAGAGCATTAAAAAAATCAGTGCATCTACACGAAATGAATGAAAAGAAAAGAGCTGAGCCATACGTCATAAGGTCTGAAATATCTGCACTGAAGTCACTGACTACTATAAAGCATGGACGCAAAGATAGACGGACCGACCGACAGGTGGACGTATGTAGGAACGGATGGACAGGTAGAGGTAGTCAAAGATTGTAGCACGCACAGATGAATGAATGGATATACACGCGGACAGATGGACGCAGGAACAGATGCCTGGACGGACGGACAGACGGACGGCACAGCTGATTATGCATTGTGCTCTCGTATAGTTGATTACACATCACGTTGTTTGTTTACGCATCTTTTCGTGTATTGTGCAGGTATTCAGTTTCGCTTTGGGTTTTGTGGAGCGTGACGGACGGCAAGTAGGTCGGCTCTAAGGATCTTCGCCCCGAAAAGCTGGCATCGGCAGCGTTGAGCCAATGAACGCATAAAATAAATATTCTGGTCCAAGCAGGAATCGAGCTCAAGCATTCTGCGTGTATTCTACCACAGATCCATGCCAGATCTCGGAACTACTTTTCAATTAGGCTGTAATGCTCGTGAAACGTCCATTGTGCTGTCAGTGCTGGCTATTGAACTTTATATACACTACAAAGGTACTCCTACATTACAGCCGCTACGTTGGGTTAAATAATTGTAGTGAAGCGCTAACCCCTGAAGCTCATTTATCCAGCAGTGTCCAGGGCCGCCATTTTTTATGCCGCAAACGGCACATTTCATTTTACCACTTCTGGTGTTGCTAATACCCATGTTCCTGTCGGCATTGTTGCCTAACAGTGAAGACGCGATTGTTTAACTCATGTCTATGCTTACAACATTTTTACATATCTTTCGCGTCATTTCGTAACGTTTCATTCAACAAAAAATAGAACACAGTCACCTCCCCACTGCATTCTTCGCATCACATCCATTCCCAAGGTATGTAGGATCTGCCGAATTTCCAATTGACTTGCAAATTCTAGACCGTCGAGCTCTCCGAGCGCGACGCAACCCGTACCGTCACCAGCAAAATAGGGGGGAAGACTGAGCCAACAGAGAGTCGGACGGCAAGTCGACAGCGCTTTGCGCGCGGCCCGCATCTCCCGCACGTTTCATCCCTTTGCATAGAAAAGAGAGACTTTAAAGGAGCGTAATAACATAGTATAGACTATAGCTAAAGCTTGGTGTTCGCTGTGAGTTATCGAAAAATAAGGCTCCTTGTTTCCGGGGTATTTATTTGCAAGGCATTTCATAGCAAAGTTTAGTGACTTCGAGTGAATCTATCTATCTATCTATCTATCTATCTATCTATCTATCTATCTATCTATCTATCTATCTATCTATCTATCTATCTAGCCACCTACTGCTTTTCGCTCTCCTGGCCATTTCGCTAATCGTATCGATACCAATATTGGTATGACGTAACATTCGTGAATGACGAGCATAACTGACAAGTCGTAGCTTGAAAATCATGATATTGCCCCGTTCCATTTCCGAAGTTTTTATTATCCTCACAAAACACCACACGATTCTCAACGCAAACCGCGCCTGCAGTTTTAGAGAAGGTTCTGGACTGTAGTACATACTTTCGATAAGATCACGCCCACTGTGCGAACGGTACAGATTGTTCTGGAACCTACGCCACCGCCAGCGATAACGATAGAACATTCGACTGCAAGAGTATAAATGCCGACGTGCTTCGCCGCTTGTCAGTTGTTGATCGAAGGCCGACGCTCCGTTCGCCGCTATCAGTCCTAGACTGCTATCTGTGCAAGACTGCTGCCGTAATTGGACTTTCCGTTTACCGGGCACAGGTTCGCCCAAATAAACAGTTAAATCCCAACACGAAGTCTCCTGTCTTCGGCCACGTCACGACCCCGTGACATCTGGTGGAGGTGCTGTTTCTTCCATGTACCGGACGCCTCCGTCAAGCCGTGAACCCAGCCCAAGCCGTGAAGACACCGACGCCAGCAACGAGCAGCGAGTTAGCCGCAGGCAACAAGGTCTGCCACCAGACTACGAGCTTTTACTGGACAAGGCTCGGAAAACCAAGACGTTGACGTCGACCACGGCGACCATGTCAACGCCGGTTCTACCTGCACCACTCCTGCTCTGGCAACCCAGAGAGCCGCAAACATTCCGCGGTTCGCCACTGGACGATCGGAAAGCTGGATCGAAAGGTTCGACCGCGTCGCCGCCTTCAATGACTGGACAGACGAATACAAGCTACGGCATGTGTATTTCGCCTTGGAAGATGCTGCTCGGACCTGGTTCGAGAATCAAGAGCGAAGCCTCACAACATGGGACGCCTTTCGCGCTAGGTTCCTCACCACTTTCGCAAGTGGGGTGCGCAAGGAGAAGGCTCTCCTCGAAACCTGCATGCAGATGCCAAATGAAAACGTGGCGACATTCCCGGAAGATCTGACTAAACTCTTCCGCCACGCTGACTCCGACATGCCCGAGGAGAAGAAGGTGCGTCTACTTATGCGAGGAGTAAAGCAGGAACTCTTCGCCGGGCTGATCAGAAACCCGCCTAAGACGGTCGCCGAATTCATTTCAGAAGCATCTACGATAGAGAAGACGCTCCAGATGCGCACGCGGCAATATAACCGTAGCTTCTCGTCTGCAAGCTACGCCGACATTCAAGCGCCCGGAACCACTGACTTGCGTGAGACGATCCGAGCGATCGTGCAAGAGGAGCTGCGAAAAACTTCCTTCAGCGCAGCCTCACGTTGAATCCATCGCGGACGTCGTACGCCAGAAGATCCAGCAGTCGCTGGGCGTTCCTCAGCCTCAAAAGCCGCAGCTGCAAGTCATGAGCTATGCTGCTGCCGCACGCCGCCACGCTCCTCCTCCACGCGCACGCCAAAACGCCGCCCCATCGCACTTTCGTCGCCAGACACCACCGCCGCCACCACCCCTACCGACGACCTACCGTTCACCAGCGGGCCAGCGCAGTGTGCCGAGGAAAACCGACGTTTGGCGCACCTCTGACCACCGCCCACTGTGCTACCCCTGCGGCGAGGCCGGGCACACTTACCGCCGTGGCCAGTACAAACAGATGGGACTGCGTGGCATCGCCGTCGATGCACCACGTACGCAGCCAGGGGAACGGCCACGTGACATCGCCGACTACCTGACAGGAACTCAATGGACACCACGAAGTCCTTCCCGTTCGCCGTCGCCCAGCCACTGCATGTCACCGCACCCCCGGCAGTACTCCGGCCCAACGCGGGGCCGGTCTCCTAGCCCGTATCCTGGAAACTAAGGGCAGCAACCGGTGGAGATGCGGTTGCTGTGCGACGAACTACCGAAGATCCTCCGACGGTGACGACGCCGTGACGGAGCTTTCCGAACACAACGCCAACCAGGCAAAGCCGTGACGGCGAAAGCTCACTTACCGAAGGTGGCCTGACGACGCAACATGAAAGCAGCGGAACAAGCCGACGCAGCCGTGACCCGACGCCACGCCCTAACTGTAATGCGAGACGGCGAACTAGCGACCTCGACGTTCTTATCGACGGCCACAGTGTGACCGCTCTCGTTGATACTGGAGCCGACTATTCTGTCATCAGTGGGTCGTTCGAAGCGAAGTTAAAGAAAGTTAGGACAGCTTGGAAATGCCCTGAAATCCGCACAGCCGGAGGTCATCTCGAAACGCCTGCAGGAATCTGCACAGCGAGAGTCACCATTAACGGCCGTATTTATCGTACAGACTTCTTAGTCCTACAGCGTTGCTCGAGAGATGTCATCCCTGGCATGGACTTCTTATGCCTCCATGGTGCTGTAATCAACCTAAAAACAAAGTCGATAACGTTATCCACAGAAGAAGCACTACCGCCGCGCACGACGTCAGGACACCATGCCTTGAATGTGCTGGAAGAACAAGTCACCATTCCGCCTCACTCAAGCGTCATTATTTCAGTCGGCGCTTCTAAATCACCTGACTTGGAAAGCGTCGTTGAAGGCAGTCAGCATCTTTTGGCCACCCGAAATATTTGCGTCGCAAGAGGAATAGCAGAGCTGCAAGGAGGCAAAGCAACGGTTTTGCTCACAAATTTCAGCAATGAGTACAAACATTCGAACAAAGGAACAACGGTCGCATACATCGAAGAAATTGTAGAAGCCACCAGTGCTTTCGCCCTCACCGATTCTGCGGAACCTGCTCAGAGGAACCAAGCCCCTCCCATAGCTTTCGACGTGAATCCCAGACTTCCGAACGATAAGCAAGAACAGCTCAAGGCCCTGCTCCTGCAATACGAAGATTGCTTTTCGTCGTTATCGAAAATTCGGCAGACCCCAATCACGAAACATCGCATCATAACCGAAGAAAATGCCAGACCACTCCGTCAGAGTCCGTACAGGGTTTCGACGCGAGAACGTGAGGCCATGAAGAGACAAGTTGATGAAATGCTGCGGGATGACATTATCCAGCCGTCCAAGAGTACATGGGCATCCAGCGTGGTGTTATTGAAGAAAAAGGATGGGACCCTACGTTTCTGCGTCGATTATCACCACCTGAACAAAATCACAAAAAATGGGCGTGTATCCTCTCCCACGAGTAGACAACGCACTTGATCGGCTCCATAATGCCAAGTACTTTTTGTCAATGGACCTCAAGACTGGCTTTTGGCAAATCGAAGTCGATGAAAGAGACCGAGAGAAGACGGCGTTTATAACACCGGACAGCCTCTTCGAGTTTACGGTGATGCCCTTCGACCTTTGCCAGCGCCTGCAACTTTTCAATGCGTTATGAATACAGTACTGGCAGGATTGAAGTGGCAGACTTGCCTTGTGTACTTGGACGACGTCGTCGTGTTTTCCTCGAGTTTCGACGAGCATTGTCGGCGCCTTGAAGCTGTACTTCAAGCCATCAAGACGTTCGGACTCACACTGAAGCCAGAAAAGTGCAGATTTGCGTATGAGGAGCTCTTGTTTCCGGGGCACCTTATCAGCAAGTCTGGAGTTCGTCCCGATCCACGGAAAACAGCTGCCATCGCTGACTTCCCGCCGCCCACTGACAAGAAGTTCGTGCGCCGATTTCTGGGCCAGTGCGCCTATTATAGGCGGCTCGTAACAACCTTCGCCCGCACCACTGATCCTTTCACTAACCTTACCAAAGCCAACGTGGAGTTCAAGTGGGAAACGCCACAGGAACACGCTTTCCAGGAGCTTAAACATCGCCTCCAGACGCCTCCGTTACTTGCCCATTTCGACAAATTCGCCGAAACAGAAATACATACTGACGCAAGCAGCCTAGGTCTTGGCGCCGGTTTTGTGCAGAGTGCTGACGAACTTGAAAGGGTTATTAGTTACGCCAGCCGATCACTATCCAAAGCATAAGCAAATTATTCCACAACAGAAAAGGAGTGCCTCGCCATCATCTGGGCTACGTCGAAATTTCGTTCCTACAGGCCCTTCAAAGTTGTGAGCGACCACCACGCCTTGTGTTGGCTAGCCACCTTGAAGGACCCTTCAGGTCGCCTCGCACGATGGAGACTGAGACTTCAAGAATATGACATTACTGTCATTTATAAGCCCGGAAAAAAACACACCGACGCCGGCTGTCTCTCTCTTGCGCCTGTAGACCAACCGCCACCCGACGATCCGGATGACGACTACTTCTTGGGAACGATAACTACCGTCGGTTTCGCTGAACGACAGCGGGCCGACCCGGAACTTAAGGCCCTAACAGAATACCTCGAAGGCAGGACCGCCGAAGTCCCGAAGGTATTCAAGCGCACAGTTGCATCGTTCTTTCTACGAAACGGTCTTCTACAAAAGAAAAACTTTTCACCGCTTCGAGTAAGTACCTTCTTGTGGTGCCTTCAGCTCTGCGACCAGAACTCCTGCAGACACTGCACGACGATCCGACGGCAGGGCACCTCGGTGTTTCTCGCACGCTTGCGAGGATACAAGAAAGGTACTACTGGCCACGTCTTACCACCGACGTCACTCGTTATGTGAGGACATGCCGGGACTGTCAGCGACGCAAGACACCGCCGAAAAAGCCAGCGGGACTTCTGCAGCCAATTTATCTACCTTGCCGACCTTTCCAGCAGACTGGTATGGACCTACTGGGGCCGTTCCCGACGTCGGCTTTCGGAAACAAGTGGATCGTGGTAGCTACCGACTACGTCACCCGCTACGCCGAGACAAAAGCCCTGCCAAAAGGCAGTGCATCCGAGGTAGCTAAATTCTTCGTCGAAAAATATCGTCCAACGTCACGGCGCCCCGGAGCTCCTTATCACCGACAGAGGAACGGCATTCACTGCCGACTTAAGTCAAACGATCTTGGCATACAGCCAAACAAACCACCGCCGGACGACAGCGTACCACCCACAGACCAACGGCCTCACCGAGCGGCTTAACAAGACGATCGCCGACATGCTGTCAATGTACGTCGATGTCGAACACAAGACGTGGGACGCCATTTTTTCGTATGCGACCTTCGCATACAACATGGTGGTGCAGGAGACGACGCAGATATCTCCATACAAATTGGTCTACGGAAGGAGCCCGGCAACGACGCTCGATGAGATGTTACCAAACGTCACCGACGAAGAAAACCTCGATGTGAGCGAGTACCTTCAACGCCCCGAAGAAGCCCGACAACTTGCGCGTCTCCGCATAAAAAATCAACAGACGACCGACAGCCACCGTTACTATCTTCGACGACGCTTCGTGGGATACCAGCCCGGTGAACGTGTTTGGGTGTGGACGCCGATACGCTGACGTGGACTAAGTGAAAAGCTTCTGCGACGGTACTTCGGACCGTACAGGGTGGTTCGACGTCTCGGCCCACTTGATTACGAGGTTGTCCCCGACGGCATCACGAACTCTCAACGCCGCCGATCGCGACCTGAAGTCGTCCATGTCGCGCGCCTCAAGCCGTTTTATGCGCGTTAACACACTGAAACAGTGTTTTTTGGATTATTGTTGTATCGTAATTTATTCATTGTACTTTCTTGCATTATTGTTGTACCTTCATCTTTAGTTAAAGCATCAGGACGATGCCTTTTTTCAGAGGGGGGCAATGCCACGTTCCGTTTCCCAAGTTTTTGTTATCGTCCCAAAATACCACACGATTCTCAGCGCAAACCGCGCCTGCAGTTTTCGAGAAGGTTCCGGGCTGTAGTAGATCATTTTGATAAGATAACGCCCACTGTGCGAACGGTACAGATTATTCTGGAACTTACGCCACCGCCAACGATAAGGCTAGAACATTCGACGGCAAGAGTATAAATGCCGACGCGCTTTGCCGCTTGTCAGTTGTTGATCGAAGGCCGAAGCTCCGTTCGCCGCTATCAGTCCGAGACTGCTATCTGTGCAAGACTGCTGCTGTAATTGGACTTTCTGTTTACCGGGCACAGGTTCGCCCAAATAAACAGTTAAATCCCAACACGAAGTCTCCTGTCTTCAGTCACATCACGACCCCGTGACAATATGTATGTAAAAGTCATGATTTATACTTCATGGTCTCGTTGCTCTTGCAGTGGTTTTGTTCTCATAACATAATGCAAAACTGCTATGGTATGACATGACTGCATGAATAACACAAGTTACAGCCCTTAAGATGGAAATCATGACAAGCATGACATGTGTGTCATGAGTCATGACTACACGCCAGCTCACGGAGCACTCGAGGTCGTTTCGCTAGCTTCACATACACCATATTTTGTGTCAAGTGATGTCACTGCATTACGGACGCATATGATTGGTGCACATCTGATAATCATGAGATGCTTGTCAATAATTGATATGTGAGTCTCCAGAAAATTCAACCACCTCAGGTTCTTTAACGAGCACCCAAATCTGAGCACGAGGGCCTACAGTATTCTCACCTCTATCGGAAATGCAGCCGCCAAAGCCGGGACTCGATACCGTGACCTTTGGGTCAGCAGCCTAGAAGCTTAGCCACTAGACCACAAAGGTGGAGCTTGCGTATCACGTAAAAACATCAAAACACCCCAATTACACCCCTGATACGCAAGAAGCCAATCATTGAGCTAGCAGCGAGAGGGAAAGTACAGGAATACAGAGTCTCGCTTCAGAACAGGTGCTCAGCTCTTACTGAGGAAACCAACCTCAGCGTAGATACAATGAATGAGAATCTGACGAGTATCATTATGGAGTGTGAATTGGAAGTTGGAGGCTGGGCAGTTAGAGGGGACACTGGCAAGCTTTCCCAGGAAACGAAGAATCTCATTAGGAAGCGTCAAATCGTGACAGTCTCAAGTACAACAGACAAAATAGAACTGGCAGAGCTTTCGAAGTTGATTAATAGGCGTAAGGTATGCGATATAAGAAGGCATAACATGGAGAGAATTGAACACGCTCTGAAAAACAAAGGAAGCGTCAAAGCAGTCAAGAGGAAACTTGGGATAAGCAAAAATCGGATGTATGCACTAAGGGATAAAGAAGGCAAAATAACTACCAATATGGATAGTATAGTTAAAATAGCGGAGGAGTTTTACAGATATTTTTACAGTAGCCGGGACAACCACGACCTTAATACTATAAGAATTTGCAGTAACCGAGATGGCACCCCACCAGTATTGATAGAAGAAGTAAGAAAAGCTTTGGAAAGCATACAAATAGGCAAAGCTGCTGGTGATGATCAGGTAACATCAGGTCTGCTGAAAGATGGAGGACAGTGTTAGAAAAACTAGCCACCCTGTTAACGAGGTGTCTCCTAACGGGAAGAGTACCAGAGTCTTGGAAGAAGGGTAAAATCATCTTACCAAACTCACAACTGGCTACGTGAAGATATAAGTACAGTTCGTTGTTCAAAATAAACCAGTTGTGAGTTTGCGCCCGTGTTGTTTGCCTCTTTTCCTTGTGTCCGTGTACGTGTTTGGGCAAAGAAGCCATGAATAAGTACTTTAGTAACCTGCGCTTTGCCGATGAAATTGCATTGCTGAGTAACTCAGGGGACGAAATGCAACTCATGATTACGGAGTTTGACAAGGAGAGCAGTAAGGTGGGTCTTAAATATAATCTGCAGAAAACGAAAGTTTTGTACAACAACCTCGGAAAAGAACAGTGCTTCGAGATAGGTAATAGTGCAGTTCACGTTGTAAAAGACTATGTCTACTTGGGGCAGGTAATGTCTATGTCTACTTAGGGCAGGAGCCGAACCACGAAATTGAAGTAACTAAAAGAATAAGAATGGGGTGGAGCACATTTCGCAAGCACTCTCTAATTATGACAGGTAGATTGCCACTATCCCTCAAGAGGAAGGTACATAACAGCTGTATCTTGCCGGTACTTGGCTACGGAGCAGAAACCTGGAGACTTACAAAGAGGGTTCAGCTTAAATTGAGGATGACGCATCGAGCAATGGAACGAAAAGTGGTAGGTGTAACCTTAAGAGACAAGAAGAGAGCAGAGTGGATTAGGGAACAAACGGGTGTTAAGGATATCATAGTTGAAGTCAAGAAGAGGAAATGGACATGGGCCGGGCATGTAGCGCGTAGGCAGGATAACCGCTGTTTATTAGGGGTAACTAACTAGATTCCCAAAGAAGGCAAGTGGGTTAGGGGGAGACAGAAGGTTAGGTGGGCAGATGAGATTAGGAAGTTTGCGGGTATAAATTGGCAGCAGCAAGCACAGGACCGGATTAACTGGCGGAACATGGGAGAGGCCTTTGTCCTGCAGTGGATATAGTCAGGCTGATGATGCTGATGATGATGACACCCTTATTGCAAAAACGAGTGCTACTGGGTACGAGCGTCCAGCGCCATGCCTGATTATGGTCCCAGTATCAAGCTGGTACCTGGCGCCTCCCAGCGCTGGTACTGGGTTGTAGGAGTGGCAGCGACCCGGTACCAGCGCTGGGAGGCGCTGGGTACTCTGTGCAAAATGGATTCATAGGGTTAAAACGAGGGGTGCCCAATTGCCATAAATAAATAAAATTATTTCTTTCTTTATTAGTTTATTATGAACAATTACAAAATTGTCCAATGACGCACGGCAAAAGGCAAACATTGCCTGACTGGGCCGTGCCACCCATACAGCAGTAGCAGCAAAAAGACATTCACAAATTCAAAAGGGTACATAGAAATCAAATACTACACCTCTGATCAATATTACACACTGATATAGCAATGAAGTGAAGAAAACATAAATGCACTTTTACCAAAAAAATGCACGCACCTATAAAGATAGGAGTAAAAGAATAAAATATTCCGCAAATTTAAAATAAGGAACACCCCACGACAGGGTTCAAACTTGTCACCTTTGAAATCCAATTTGAGTACTTTACCCAATAAGCCACGCGAAAACATGTTGGTAGGCTTATAAAATGACTATTAATCCTAGGATTACGCCCTTCGACTTCATGTTTACACGTCGCACAGTCAAGATTAACACGATATTCCTTTCCAAATAACAATTGCGTCTTAATTCGACAGTGGCGAACAGCTTCCAGCACCGAATGACGTGCAGATAGTAGCGAGAGCGCAAAGTTTTTTGAAGAATCTATATCTTAACTCTGAAAAATCCTAAATTTACTGCAGGAGCAACCACAGATTGTCGGCTGTTGCTGCCAATATTTTTTTCCTTGGATAGTCGCTTCTTGCACTTGCTACTGGCCGACATGTACAGATGATTTGAAATGACTTGTTCGGTACATATTCGCGCACACGATTGAATATTGAGTCTTTTTTTTTCACAAGCGACGATATAGCAGTATACATCCAACGTGGCAGTGTGCAGATTTGCAGTTATATATATACCTTCAACTGAGAAACTGCTGAGGAAAATACTAGTGCAATCCGCTGCAAAAGTATGCCAGTGTGTTAGCTCACTAAGACGTACCAAAGTACTAACTCAAAATTGTGTGTTCTTACATACGAGTCAGAAAAGTTTCGTCTACGGCGCTCAGAAGGAAGCTTTCGGCGACAGCCTGCGTTGCTGAACGCACGACACATCGATTGTCGTCGCTTTTTGTGCGGGCACCGTCCAAGTGGAGAAATGGTTGATTTAGGCTCAGGGATGTCTAAACTGTACTTCACAGTCATTCTTACACTTTGGAATTGTGCCTACTTAAAGCAAAAAGCGCCGGTACCATGTACACCGACGTGGCCGGCACGATGAGCCTTATTCTCGCTGGGACGGTGCACTAGGTACGACCGCTCTCGACGCAGCTGCGTTGCGATGCTTGAAGTTTCTGCATTTGAGCTTCAGAACATTTCTAACTGTTACTTAAACTGTACCTGAAGTAAGTAGAAGGTCAATCAATGCCAGACATGAATTTCCGGAGTGGCGATACCAAGCGAGAGCTCTTTCTCTGGTCTTCACTGACAGTATACAGGGGCCGCACCAGTGTACAAATTTGCAGGTATATCAACAACTAAAAAAACGCCTTAGAAATACTAATGCAAATTCCTGAAAACGTATGCCAGGGAGTCAATTCACGAAGGCGTACCAAATTACCAACTGGGAACTGCGTGTTCTTACATATCAGTCAGTGAAGTGCCAGCCACCGGCACCTTTTGGTGACAGCCTGCGTAGCTGAAAGCGCGATGAATCCATCATCAGCCCTCCTTGTGCGGAGGTCGACACAAAGCAAAATAGTTGATTTAGGTTCACGGATGTGTAAACTATACTTTACGGTTATTGTTTGATTGATTTGTGAGGTTTAACGTCTCAAAACCACCATATGATTATGAGAGACGCCTTAGTGGAGGGCTCCGGAAATTTCGACCACCTGTAGTTCTTTAACGTACGCCCAAATCTAAGCACACGGACCTACAACACTTCCGCCTCCATCGGAAATGCAGCCGCTGCAGCCGGGATTTGATCCCGCGATCTGCGGGTGAGCAGCCCAGTACCTTAGCCACTAGACCACTGTGGCGGGGCACTTTACTGTTATTCTCAAACTTTAGGATTGTGTGACACGAAGCAAGAAACGCCGGTAACATATACACCCACGCGGCCGGCAAGATAGGCCTAATGCTCGCTGGGCCATTTCTGCATTTGAACTTGCCAACAAATTTAGCTGTTACTTGAAGTATATAGAAGGATAAGGATGACCAGACATTCATCTACGCGGTGTGGCGGAATCTAACGACAGCTGTTTCTCTCACATCCGCTGGGAAACCTTGCAAAGTGATCGAGGAGCTCAATTACGTTTCGTGAACTTGGCGGCATAAACAATTCCCTGTTACTGTTAAGAGGGGCGTCCAGCTCCAGGCTTATAAACACTGCAACATGAGATTGTTACAGCCATACACGGCTGATGCGAATATGGCCGGTATACGTGGTGGCAGGCGACAAAAGTGTATTAATTGCTGTGATACGTACGTACACCGAAAAAATTACGCATGCTCGGGATATGTTAGGGTAGCATCTATCCATGCCGTCGAATGAAGCTTTTTATACTCAACGACACCGAAACATACCACGGCTCACGCTACGTAAACGTGCACGCTCGCTGGTAGAAACAGTGCGTGCTCCAGTATTCACCCGCGCTTGCCAGCGAAAATTCCAGTGCTTCCAGCGCTTCCCAGTGTTTCCCAGGATCACCAGTGCTACACAGCTGTTTTCCAGTGCTCGCAGCGAAGTATCAGTGAACAACAACGTGTATCAGTGTTTGCAGCGTGTACCAGTGCCAAAAAACGTATACTGTCAGCGCGCTGGGGATGCTGTTTTTTGCAATGAGTATGTCACGCTCATTACGCGCTTGCGGCCGTTTCACTAGCTTCAAATATACCAATTTTCTATTACGTGGCGTGAATGGACGACGAAGGTAAACGACACATGCAAACATAATAATCATGACTTGCGTGTCCTGTAAAATACCACATGTTACGCGCATAGTGCCTTCGCGGTCGTCTTGCTAGCTTTCCACATACAACATACCAAATTTGGTATTGCATGACGTGAATGGATGACGTAGGCAAATGAGACGTCCAAATATGATACTCATGACACGCGTGTCATGTAAAACATGACTACATGCTACGCTCTAAGCACGCTCACGGCTGTTTCGCTAGGTACACATAAAAAAACGGAACCCTAGATAACAATATTCAAAAATTCCTCGATGTTAAATTGAATGCAATTTATTTATTGAATGCTTTAATATGAATGGCTGGGTGACAAGTTTTACTTATTTTGTTTACAGGTACATCTGGAGGCTTCAAGTACTACAAGGATGGTGGCACAATTGTGAAAGGCTACGATAGTGAGATAGTTTCTCGCAGCTTGCATTCTACTTGCCCTCACTGGCGTAGGCTATTTTGTCGGAAGTTAGAAAAAACTCACAGTGCTTGGTTAAACACAAGTAATACATAATTTCTGAGATAATGATAAATTATAGACGCATAGCGTCTTTCTTCATGGTCATATAGAAGTTATGGTGATTGATTAACGTAGGCTACTTATCAATCACAAATGCTAAGTTTTCACCATAAGTCTTTTGCAGGAGTGTATGGTTGTCCGAAAATACAAGAATGCGCGATCCGCTGCCTGTTAGACAATGGGCTATTTTCTGTGTGTGCCATCAATCCCCCACACTTATGCTTCTGCTACTTCTCCAGAGACTCAAGTAAGTTTTCAACCTGAAATACCAAACCATTCTTCACCTCTAATACAAAATTTTAACGCTCAAATGGTTGCGAAAGTAGACACATCCGGCAGATTCCACACCCCATGGCAATCAATGAGATGCGAAGCATGCAGTTGCGCAGTTTTCGCTGTGACACTTTCAATATATACATTTATGAAACAGATAAGCGTAGTAGTAACTAAACGTATGTAGAGATTTTAAACGCACTAATTTCCTTGTATGAATCGACTTTAAGTGCACTAGTTACGTGCACATAATTGGCTTATCGGAAAAGGTCACTACACTGGGGTCTGCTGGCAACTACAGTGGGTAACTTAAGTTTTCACATAACACCACCACTCCCGTTAAAGCACAGACGTCATTATCATCAAAACGAATAGTGCATTAGGGTATCACGATGTAAATATGACACGCTACTTTCGCAAGCGTATTCTTCCGTGGACGAGCGACACCTAAATATAGCTTGCTAAATCATATGAATAAAATTTGACTGATATCACGTACCATTAGAATCGATGACATGCAGAGTACCGCAAGGCAAGATGACTGATCAGTGATATTTTCATTCAATTTAATTTATTTTTCGAGCAAATCATTACGAAATTCCCCTAAACGTGTGTTCAATGATTGCACGCACACAACTATATTGAACAGTCTCGTATGTTTTACGAAAGTAGTTATGTACCTTTGCGTAAATATGACTACAGCAATATGGGTATTACTAGCACCAAATTCAGTAAATTTATATGTGGCGCTTGTGCTTGCAAGGATAGTAGTCCTGGCTTGTGCTACTGAGACTATGTTCAGAAAAGAGCGTTTAAATATACAAACGCTCTCAGCCCGATGTGACACCTGCATCATAGGAGCGCACGTGTTAGTAAAATCATCTAGCCAGCACTGAACCGAAATTGACATCTAATCAACATTGCACTTACATAGGGCCTTTTAGTGCGGTAACAGTTATATGGACACTCTCAGCTGGATTTCGCTGCCGGCGTCGGCGTGGGCGTCGATGTCACGCACCGTATATGTATACGTATCTATAAAATGCGGAAGAAAAAAAAAAAACTTCGGCACGCGGAATCGAAAGTGGGACCTTCACGACATAAATTTTTCTAGACGCTTTTGCATTACATTTAGAAATGTGTGTACTCGTCGTTTCTAGGTAGACGTGAACAGTCAGTCACCTGTGGCTCATACCTGCATACTATGACCCACCGAGTACGTCGTCATGTTTCTTTCAGACATGTGCGGCTTAGCACGGCATACCACGGCCCGTCGATTACGGGTATGAGCGACACGTGTCTGGAAAAAAACGCTTTGACTACGCACACAGACAGACAGACAGACAGACAGACAGACAGACAAACAGATAGATAGATAGATAGATACGCTCAAAGTATCTGCAGTTGTTAAAGAAATGTTTTGTTTTTAAAATGTATTGTTCATCATACTGCTGTAAAGAAGGAATCAGCACTGGAACTACAATGAATGCTGACTAGTCATGCATGATGTTGGCCTCTCAAAATAGACTTTTGAGCGCAAATAAAGACAAGGGCAAAGAAAGGTGGGACAGATACAAGCACAATGCGATGTCGGTGTGATAGGCTTACGTATGTAATGTTTATTTCTTTCTTATAATATTTGAACAACCACAATTTAGGATGCGCGAAACTTGCGTCTGAATGTTGTATTTATCCAAAGCGATTTCGAGGCCGGGCATGGCTCTGTGGTAGAATAGCTGACTGCCACGTAAAACGGGTGGGCTCGTTTTCTGCAGATTTGTTGTATTTTATCTTTGTGCTCCTCGGGTCAACTCTGCCGATGTCAGGTTCACCTAATGCTCCCACAATAAGGTTATTTATGTCTGTCGTCATGATTCCGGGATAATTATAAACTTTCTATATCCAGTGGCACATACCAACATACCACTAACCACAATATACAAAGTGGTGTTTGGGCCAGCGAGTGCACCCAAAATCCCTCAGGCTCTTGACCAAGACACACGGGAAAACGTTTTTACTCTGCCTAACCTTAGTCAAAAGTGCTCGTCCGTGGCCGCCGAGCGCAAGCTGCCAGAGCAGCCATGACTACCCTTTTCTTTTACTGCGGTCGGAGCACTCGCAGCCGACGAGCGCTCGCACACTGACCCCTCCTATTCAGTGAAAGTGGGAAGAGATAGGTGCTATGGCCACAAATATCCTTGGTTCTGGTGGACCACACTGGAACCAGATGACTATATACCAGTGCCGCCCATCCACAACTCGTCATGCCGCCTCACGGGCTGCCGGCAGTCGTAAGCACTAAGGGCCGTTCTATGCGCTAGACGCAACGCACGTGCCGGCACACCTGCCGCACCCAAGCGGAGGGTGAACGAGCGTCGCCAATTATCCTATTTGTCCCCCGCTTGCGTGCGGTAGGGGTCCCGGCACGTGCGTTGCGGCTGTGCGGTAACGCGCGGAATGGCCCTAACTTGCGCAGCGCAACCTGCTCCGCCACCGCTGCGGCCTGCAGATGGACATGCGAAGGAGTCGCTCATGTAGACGCCCATGGTCACCGGTGATAGCATGACGTAACGCTGATGATCCTGGTGCAGTACAAGTCCCACCGAGCTTGCGATGTCGGAGTAGTCTAGGTGAACCTTCTGCCACTGCCGCTGTTGCGTGGCGCCCTCGTCATAGTAGCTGTACCGTTGTGTCATGCTCTGCCATTGTAACCAATTCGAGCATACACCTCTGGATGGCGGTCAGACATCCGCATAGCAGCAGAACGTTGGTGAACTCGGCAGTCTGGGGGCGTGACGTCCTCGTAGAAGGTAATAGTGTCGGTGCCTCTGACACTCACACCACCACTACCTTGAGGTAGCTTTCATTTTTCGCTTTGTCATTTTTGAACCACTGTGTCGGCTCAGCTATGCTCCAAAGCACCGTGTCTGATATAGATGGGCCCTTGAATGGTGCTAGCACGGACTTTCCGGGTTGCTCAGCGGGCTTCTAGGTTCCTCCCTCCAACTTTCATTGGCCTTTTGCCCCTCAGCACTTGCGCCACCCTTCACGCCATCCAGAACTGTTTCATCGTCGGTGTCCCCGCACGCAATCTCCTCGCACGCGCCGTATCAGCTGATGTTTTTGCCTTCTGCGTAATACTTGACGTTCTCTGCATGATCGTTGGCTTCCCCATTCGCGCCTCCGGCTACTGCATCAAAGCCCCGTCAGTACCGTTGCTCTCCACTGTTACGAATTCGGGTTTCATGCGATGGTAGCGGTAGCCGAGAGCAGCGAGCAGTCGAACGGACTTCGCTGAAGCCTTCTCCCGTGTGCGAAATAGGAAGGCGAACGTTTTGAAAACAGCAACATTTTTTTCAAGAGGTTGCAGCTTGTACAGTGCGGGCCAGCCTGACGACGTCGACTGGGGCAAAAATGCTCAAACATCGGGCCGGCCCGGTCATAAATAACGTTTTTGGTTTCTTCTCCGACACCATTTCCGAGTACTTAGAGGAGGAGGCAAAGCCTTGCCGGAAATTGCACGTGGCTCACCGCCGTCTGCGAGGAAGGTTGCGCTGGGATGAAGGGGGAGAGTTCGCCGGAACTCCACTCGTTTTCGTGGGAAGAAGCACTCCCGAACGAGGACCATGCCTCTTGCATAACGGCGCCCCTGCCACCAGACAATGCGCCCGGAGTTTTGAGCCACCTAGCGTGGCTTAGAAGAAGGGATGCTGGTTCACCGTTGAGAACTGTAGCCGTTCCGCTCTCTCCACCCACGGTCACTTTCACTACCCTGTAGAGGTTCACTGGAACAACAGAGTCAAGCACAAAGCCAAACCACTCTGGCCCAAGCAGGTTCCCTCCAAATGCTGATCAAATCGCCCGACCAGCAGAAACGAAACTATTTGCTCGCGATTAAGCTGAGCTAAAGAATAGCATCACGAGCAACGTATCTGAGGAGAAATACACAATGCGTACATACCTTTGGCTAAGTGTCAGTGCATGACACTGCTAAACCACGTACACAATGAATTGATACTGCTAAACCAAACAGAATTTTTTTGAGTAATTCTCAATTGTGACTCAGGCAGATTGTCGACGATCGAAGCTGCTGAGGTTAACTCAATTTGTCCCCGAAACTACAATTTAGAATACTAAATACTTCTCAATCACGCACATTGGGGTCACTTGCAAGCATCAGACCGTTCAACATATTAAAGTTAGTCCTCCGAAAAGCTCTCGTTCAATGCGCGCAGGCAATGATTATCGCAAAACAGGAAAGTACAAAGGAGGAAAGTAATACTTAAACTTAAAGTTGCACACGTTACCCAAAAAGTGAAACGTTAACCTAAACTGACGCGCATACTAGCACATAATCCAAACATAAGAGCTAATTTAAACAGGGGTTTTTACTCAGCCTTCTCTGTTTAAAAAAGGACACGCTATTTGTTACCTTTCGAAATATATGGAAGCAAAATTAATCAGACTAGCATGTCAATATCTGCATCTCCGACGACAAGGTAAGTAAAACTTTAAAAAATTCAGACGCATTCCTTCCTCATCAGCAGTCGACAAAGGCCCCGCAGTGGTGGTCTAGTGCCTAAGGTACTCGGCTGCTGACCCGCAGGTCGCGGGATCGAATCCCGGCTGCGGCGGCTGCATTTCTGATGGAAGCGGCAATGTAGTTGGCCCGTGTGCTCAGATTTAGGTGCACGTTAAAGAACCCCAGGTGGTAGAAATTTTTTTCGAAGCCCTCCACTACGGCGTCTCTCATATTCATATGGTGGTTTTGGGACGTTAAACACCACATATCAATCATGTTGTCCCTACGCATGGGCTGAAAAGTAGAAGACGATATCGTAGTGGCGAAATTTCAATGAAATTTTTGTACAGAAAATGTTGCACAATGAATAAGTCGCAACACGTATTACAGGTTTGTTGTTAGAAAAGTACCAAAAGCTTCAGCTCTTCCAATCATTGATAGGTGACAGGGAACATATCTCTTGGCTAGACATTTATGTTTAGGGATGCGCTCCCCCCAGCAATGCACACTGAATCTATGCACATCTAACGGTACAACGAGGCACGATGGTGGAATGTTTTCCAGTTCCTTTCTGCATAATGACTTGGCGTACGACTTCACGAACCAAACCGTAATCCTAAACACTTCGAGGCGTTCAAACGAGCTCCT
Organism: Rhipicephalus microplus; assembly: GCF_043290135.1. Taxonomy (NCBI): domain Eukaryota; kingdom Metazoa; phylum Arthropoda; class Arachnida; order Ixodida; family Ixodidae; genus Rhipicephalus; species Rhipicephalus microplus. Next base: position 107,778,598 of record NC_134707.1, on the reverse strand, counting down.
GACAGTATGAGAAAATTTTATTTTGCAGATGAGCATTTTCAACTATTGGCTCTGTGCAAAATAGTGGTACATTGCCTGCATAAGCAAATACTTTATTTAAATTTATAGTGTATCGAAGCCACGGATACTACTGGATCGTAAGATACTTATGCAAAATTCTACTTAAAGGCTTTACTAAAAGGCTCTACGTAAAGGGCAAACAAAAGTGGCAACACGGGGCAACTCTGCTACCAAGGAGCAACTAGAAACAGGTTTGGATAGCTGACCATTGACAATAGAACGGGTCAAAAATTTGTTACTACAAATTTTTCCGTCCTTAAGCACAGCAGTGCCAATATTGGCATGCTCCGGAAGAGAGAGAAAAGAAACGATTTAATAACACAATCAAGGGTTTTTACAAGTTCTGCATGTAACATTGCAAGGGGCTTTTGATGTTCGTAAAAGTACCGATGGACAGTACGAGCAACATGCATATTGTTTTGTATAGATCGGCCTTCAAATTGTTTGAGAAGATCAAGTGAGAAGAGATACCGCAAATTGCAACCTATTTGATTAAACTTTAGCAGAACTTTTGTAGTCAATGTTTGACAGTGATATCGGCCTGTGACCTTCGAAAGAGGAAATTAAAATTGTTCTTGTCAGAATTTTGCGGCATCAAATCTGTGTGTCTCTTGCAAAATGATCTCAGCAGTGTCTCCATTTCATGATTTATATTGAAGATATCCCGCAAGCTATTGAGCGCGCAATTGACAGCTTACCTTCATCGAAGGCACGTGGTCCTAACGGCATTTCTGCTGAATTTCAAAAAACTTTCGAAAATGCTCACCAACCTATTGAGGCTATTATTTAACTCAGTGCAAACGTGCCTTAGATCTTTCACCAATTATTTTTTGCTCCATGCTGTCTGTTGTTGAAGCGAGAGGGTGCCGCCATCTCTGAGTGCTCAAGATGAGTAATGCGGCAGGACGAGTTTGAAGCATGGCGTCGCAATTGGCGCACAAGCATGCAGGCTTGGGGGTCATGGCTCAAGGTTCTCGATAGCATTGAAAAACCCTGACCGAGCGAGCATCGAAGAAGCGCCGACTTAGCTATGTCCTAAGTATTTCGCTTTATGTTTGCGCACGACAGCTCGTTGTTGAAGTCCTGCAGCTTCCACATGCACCAACATGACTCGCCGCTGGCTACATCGAATGTGACAGCACCGGCTCGTTTAATGACACTTCCTTAGTATCCATGGCAGCACGGCAACGATGTCAATCGGCGAATGTTGTGCCTTGGTGGAGTGAGGCTGAGGCAAGCAGGAGGTCGAACGCCTCCACGTGTTCGCGGCTCAAGCTGCGAACCTCTGCGTCTCGCACTGCTGAAGTACAGTATGCGTGAGCTCTGGCGCTCGCTTAAGGAGCACACTGTGCTGTTGCTCTCCATACCTGACGATCTTTGAAGACGCGCATATCGAGTAGATGTGTTTAGTGCATGTTTGTTTATGTTATACTTGTGCATGATTTACTATACGTTCCAGTCAGGTATCTATTAAAAACATAGTTACCACAACGGTTAAATCAATCATGGGTGGTAGATGTCGTGATGGAGACGAGCCAATAGGCGTCAACTTGACTGTATCCACGTCAAACGATGCTATAGCTGTGGAAAGTCAACATAAATTGTACAAGCTCTCATATATCACTACGCAATAAGCACTACTTTTACGAAGACACGCTTCACTTTCGTGGTTTAACAATTACTATGACGGAAGTATCATCCATGTTTTCAATTATTTAATCATTTATTTATTTATATGTTTATGTATTTACTTATTTATATTGTACTGTGAAGCGGTGCCTTCTAACAGTTCCCTTTTTTTCCTGCTGGAGGTAGGAAAGTCATCAACCTTTTTAGCAGCGCGAAAAATAGATTGCTACAGGCAACAAAGACGTTCATGAGCTCATACCGAGGCAACAATGAAATACCGCGACGTGAACTGGTAGTGCACCCGTTAGTGTGAATTGATGATCAAAGATCAGTTCGGCCTTGCTGTTCATCAAAAAGTACAGGATAGCGGGAACATAACTATTAGAAAATAACGCTCACAAAAGCAGATTTGGCTGACCTATACCTTCGAGAGCCTTCGGTACAGTTTTATTTATGTGCATTCGTGGACGCTTCTTGAGCTAAGGCCCCTCTTACAACGCCTACAACAACTGTGATGTAATACATGATTGGCTTTGATAAACCCAGCGTGTTCGGTCATATGTTGGGCGTTTCGAGATGAGCAGGGCAATGTTATTTTTGTTATTTCTTGTTTTCTGAAACACAGTAGTTCCGTATTTTTATTCAACTACTCTTTCTACATCGAACTTCCTTGTAGGAAAATTCAGAGATGTGTATGTTCAATTATGGTGGCTAGAAGGGGAGGTGGGAGCATCGCGCGATGCGGAGGTTGGCAGAGAGGGTGTCAGTTGTTCATGCTGATGAGCGGTGGCGCGCGTGTCGTTTTTTAGATGCCCCTCCGGGCCGAAGCGGAGCACGTGCGTTTCCGCGGCTTGCGTTCGTATTGTTCGCACGATGCTCGAAGTTTTGAAGCCTCTTCACACCGCATATCGTGATGGCTAAACCAGTGAAGCGCCAGACTCACTGCTTCGCGCCCGGATGCTCTACCGGGTACGTTTCAGCCCGAAAGGCAGGTGTAAAAAGGTCTGTTTTCACCGTACCGAACGATGAGGACCAGCTGAAAGCATGGCAGCGTTACGTTCTACGTGGTGACAAACTGCTCGACCGAACTGCAGTCCTGTGCGAGTTACACTTCGAGCAACGGTTTATTGTGAGAGATTACACCCATATCGTGAATGGTGAAGTTGTGAAGATTCCTCGCGGCCGCCCATGCCTTACCGATGATGCAATACCGTCGATCTTCCCAAACACGCCGAGTTATCTCTCTAAAAAGCTTCGTCAGAAGCGCAGCTCCCGGACATCGAGAGGAGAAGTGCTCAGCAAAAAAAGAAAAGTGAACGATGAAAACGAACTTCCTTCGATGGAGCACGATTCTTCCTTAGATGTGACAACGAACGGTGAACGTGTTCCCGGCGCGTCGTGTACAGTGGAAAAACTGGAGCATATGAAAGGTGAGAAGCTTCCAAGCAACTACTGGTCGATGTGCCTACTTGCGGATGCCCCGAACGCTGTTGCGTTTACTGTTTGCGCTCAAGATGGTGATAGTGTGTACTTCAAGAAACTGGTGTTGGGCTCTGCTGAGGATACTTGCTATCGTTGTGTAGTGTTTGTGCAAAGGAAAGTTGTAAAAAAAGTGGATGTGTTTGATGTGAATGCTGTGGAAAGCCTCCTCCACTCCATCAACGAGATGGTTGTGTGCTCCGGTTTTGAGCAAGGTTCTATTCCACTTGAGCGGCTTGACAGTTCCAATCAATCAAAATACAGAACGCATGGAAACAAGTCGTACAGCAAAAGTTGCTCAGGCATGTCTCAAAATCAAAGGCCTTGTATACACTGCAGGTATCTAAAGAAACTGCTTTTGAACCAAGCATCCTATAAGAAGAGAAAAGCTAGAGTGGCTACTCGTTACCGTGCTTCGAAGAAACTAATTATGCGGGGAAGACAGTTGAGGCGAGAAAAGGCAAAAGTCAGTGAACTAAAGCAAATGCTTGCGAAAATGAAGCAAAGTAATTCTGCCCTCTCTGAATCAAACCTTCAGGAGAGTCTGTCTAAGCTGCCTGAGAAACAGCGGCAGCAGGTACAAACATGCTTTGAAGCAGCGAAAAGGAAAGAAACACAGGGGATGAAGTACAGCGATGAATGGCTTCTGGACTGCATTACAATGCGCATGAAAAGCCCAAAGCTGTATGAGCATATTCGAAAGCATAAAATAATGGTCTTGCCCAGCAAGAGTTGTTTGCACAAGTACGTGAGAAATTATAAGAGCAGCTTTGAGCTCAATGATAATGTTTTTGCTGCCATCGAAGAAAAAACCAAAAGTGTAGACGAGTTTCACAGGCACGGAGGTCTCTTCATTGACGAGCTGAAGCTCTCGGAGAGCCTCAAAGGGACAAGCAGTGGACTCATCGAAGGTTTCGTTGACTTGGGCAAATACACTTCTCTAGATCACAGCACACAAACGTGTGGTCACGGTCTAGTAGTATTGTACCAGCCATTTTCAGGCAACTTTCAGCAAATCTTAGGGGTTTTCGGCTCCCATGGAAATGTAAAGGCCGATGTGCTTGCAAAAATCATTGTCGATGCAACACTAACTGCCGAGAAGCCTGGGCTTTTTGTGGATTTTGTGACCACAGATGGTGCATCCTGGAACAGGAGTATGTGGCAACAATTTGGCATCAAGGGTTCTTCAAAGTCAGTTGTTTGCAAAGTGAAGCACCCTGCAGATCACAGCAGAAGTCTGCACTTCTTATAAGATTTTCCGCATCTTGTGAATTGCGCCCGCAACAGCAGTGTGTCGACGGGTCTCCAGGTGCCCGAAAGAAGGGTCAGGATAGATGTTGTGAAAGAGGCATGGAAGTGTGACAATAGGGACATTGTGTGGCCTAAAGCAATGCCTCGTGTCTCAAGAGTCGTCATCGATCCGAACGGATTTGAAAAAATGAAAGTGAACTATGCCTTCACTTTTTTCAGTGATGAGATGGTCAGGGGTTTGTATGCATATAAGGAAGAGATCGAGAGAGTATGGGGCGTTGACTCTAGTGATGCAACAGTGTCATTTATCAGAAGAATGGCTAGGCTGATTGCAGCCATGACTTCCCGCTGCAGCCGCGGTGCCATGCGTCCCAACTCGCCAGTCCTGGCTGAAGTGAAGGAATTTATTGCATATCTAGATGCGTGGCAAGGAAACGTTGGAAAGCTGGGCTTCTTCAGCCAGGGTACTGCAGAAGGGCTTCGCGTTACCCTGAAAAGCACCATGTTGATTTTCGAATATCTCACAAAAGAGCTTGGTTACAAGTACTTGCTGACATTAAGAGTAAGCCAGGATCCTCTGGAGAATGTGTTCGGAATTTTGCGGCAAATGTCGGGAAGCAACGACTACCCGACGCCAACCCAGTTTCTGCTTTCGGCAAATTGTCTGTCGTTCTGCAGTTTGGCGAAGGCAACTGCTAACGGAAATGTGTCACCATCAGTGCTGAAGAGCCTCACCCATGGCAGCCACAAAGACCGGAGAGAGTTCCAGATGAAGCTTGACGAGCTCATGGACATAGGGTGTCTCAATGAAGTACATGAACTCCTTGAATCGTCTGGCATCCCAACAGATCACTGCGCAATGGTTTCGGTAAAAAGCGACTCCCGAGATATGCATTTCGTTGCTGGATATGTCGCCCGAAGGATGCTGAGGCAAACTAAGTGCCCTGAATGTGCAAAAGCCCTTATCCGACCACGCGATTCTGATATGCCCGCAGATGCCTGCCTAATCAGAGAAGTAGACTGGGGTGGGCTGCTCTACCCATCTGATGAACTGCAAGCTTTTATCGAAAACATGGAAGACTCATTCGCGCGCGGCTTTAGCTACAGCAAGCTTAAAGCAAATAGCATAATGGACTTCATTTCTGCGTTGACAAGAAACCGGCTAACTCATCTTGGCTGCGAAAAACATTCCAGAGATGTTACTAACAAGCTCGTCAAGTTTTATACAATGACAAGGCTGCACTTCATTGTAAAAGCGGAAAACAAGGCACGGGAGGGCAAGCGACGGCAGCGAATGCACTATTTGAAGCTTCGCCGCTTAACGTGAATATGTGTGGAGTTGCGCTTTCATGTGATTGTAATTTAGAGCTGTTTGCTGTATGAGATTGGCGATGTACAAAAATAAAGATGCAGGCTGTAATTCCCTGAACGTTGCGCATGTATACAATTTTTATTTAAATCTCCTTGATTGAATATACGTCACTCGGTGTGTAGAAAATTCACCAGACACGAAACTCATCGAAAAAGTGAACAGCTGCGAAAACTACAATATAATAAAATTGTTAAAAGTTACGCATTGAAATGTAAATGAAGGTACCGAGCGTTGCGATTGTGAGCATATGATTGTTTTACACCGACGTTTCAAATGATATTCGAACTTATACGCACGGTCTTATCGTGGAGTACGCCGCCTTGCCTTTTGGGTGCTACCGCGTATGTTTGCATGCCATTAGAGGTAGTTCGTTGCCTTAATCTCGGTATACATTCCGTGCTTAAATTTTCGTTTAAAACACCCCATTGCTAGTGCACACAGCTGCATTCCAGTTATTACATGGAGGTCGCAAGCTCTGCAAAATGCGCATACCTTCTCGTGCAACGCCTGGCCTGTTTGGCCGTCAAGGACACTCGCCCCCACCGACCGATCTAAAAAGCTACAGCAGCGCCGCCGCTGCCGCCATGATCTGTTGCTACACTCCGCAGCTGGTGATGCTCCCACCTCCCCCTTCTAGCCACCATAGTTCAATACTACGTACGCATTGTATATGGTGTGCCGCTAGATAAGCCCATGCACGTTAGAGAAGTTTTAAACGCGCTTCTGCGCATTTGGTCACCCACCCTTAATGTATATGTGCTCCTATAAAAAAAAGGGAATACCTTAGTGATATATAGCTTTATTGTATAATACTGAGTCATGTATTCTCGCCATTTTCTGCCCTTTTCCAGTATATCTACCAGAAGAGATCAAACGCCTACTACCACCAGCGACGAAATAAATGGTTCAATAATAAAGAGCATTGAAGTGAAGATATTGCTTGCACTTTTTTAAACACTGTAGAACCGTTCAGCAACGCATCCCACCAACCCAGCTATATACAATGTTCCAGTTTATCATTCCAGCTCGCACAAGCACATACTTCTCCTGTAGGCACCTCAAATATGGGAACTACGGTGCGTAAGCTCTAAGAAACGTGGGCAATCAAATGCGAGAAGGACGTCGCCAAACCAACCACATGACTGCCAAGAGTGGATTCAGGTAGGGGCTAAGCTATTCTACTTGACGGCCGTCGTAGCACAAGATGACACCTAGGAGAAATTTTCTTTCAATGTCTTGGTGCTGAAAGACAATCATTTTTAACGCCGTCCCCTGCTTAGCGGTAAAAGTAGTCCTCTGCGCCACATCACAATGCACGGTTGTGTGTCTGCGCTGCAAATCGATTATTCGCAATTTCTGCGACATGTGTGCCCCCTTGTGGGGATGAGGACACTGGCGAGTAATGGGTGTGCATAGCATGAAACTATTCCCAGGTGCGTTTTTTGTTTGCTATCTTCATGTAACTGGTTTGTTACACGCATATTTACCACCTCGCACAAAGTGCGCTCTAATGTCTCCCTTCCCCATTATTTTTTTTACTCTCCAGGTAGGCTTGAGCGTGCAAACGCGAACAGTGCATGTTATTCCTAGACTAAGACGACCGCCAGCGATAAGTATCAAGTGCTCGATTCCACATGTACAAATTCCGACACATTTCACCATAGATCCAATCACTCCACTGCCATTTACAATACGGGCGTGCTATTGGTGTACAGCACAAACGTATTGCATTTTGATTTTAAATACAAATGCATCGCTTATTCGGGCTATGTCAGGCATCCACGGAATCCGTCCACCGCCCTCTCCCAAAGCAACAGCTGTGGGCGCGCGCGTCCCTAGTACCTGGAGGCCCCACCATGTCACGCTTAGGCGTCGGCAGCTGTCATCAACAGCTGCAGGCACGCGCGCCTATTTATCCGTGCAACTAGATACTAGAGCTGAAACGCATACCGCGTTTCTTGTGACAGGAAAATGCCCCGTGCAGCGAACGACGTATTGGCTGTAAGGTGTAAGAAAAAAAAGAAAACATTATTCTTCTAACGCTGGGTTCTCACGTGCGAAACATGTTATGAACGCTACACAATGCATTCGCATTTCCTTACAATTCCCTTCGTGAAGGTGGGGGCAATTGTTTAGGGGCGAAGCTTCTTATAGCGGCACCCATTCGTCCCTCGCTGTCGTAGTGGTAGTCGTAGTGTGTAATCAGTATAACATTTTGACCTCCAAGGTAGTGCCGGTGAGAGATTTCTTCTGTGCGTTGTTGAACAATAAACAATAGCTCTCAATGTACATGCCAATGGCTGCTTAGAGGGAATGAGAGAGAGGAGAATTCGACTTTTAGTTTGCGCGCACGCTGCGAATTTTTTATTGTTCAACATCGCACTGAAGACAAGTACAGGTTGCTACGTTATTATCGCTGGGCGTAACCTCCTAGGTTTTGCCATGAATACAGTGAAATAGTATATACCATGAACTCGATGTGGTTAAAGGTAGGAAGTAGACACGAAGCGCAAGACGTAAGGAAGTTTGCGTGCGCCTCCTCTCGTTCAGTCCTTGGAATGTCCGCTGGACGGTGGTGCTTCTATATGAGGAATATATGATGAAAATATGCGAGATGGTGGTACTTGGACTATTGAATAGGTGGACGAATGGACACACAAACAGATGCATGGACGGACCCACAGATGGCTGCACGGACAGATGGACGCATGGACAGACGCAGGAGCGAATGCATGGACGAAAGCAGGAACGGACGCAAAGATGAACGTGCGGACGCACGAACAGACGCACGGGCGGCCACAGAGACGCACGCATGGATGGACGGAAGCAAGAATGAATGGACGAACGGAGGCTTCGCCCCACTATCCATCATTCACTCCGTGGATATGCTGCCACTTTTTTTTTTCATTTTTGGGCACTAGTTCACCCAAATAAACAGTCGCGTATTTGCCGGTCCTTCTGCAGCAATATTCGGAGTCGTAACCATGGGGCAATATGCTTTCCTGTTTTTTGTTTGCTTGTGTTCCACTTCGTTTGAATCAGCTTCGCCAAATACGTAGATGCGAGCGAGCAATTTTTGCAGAATACTCTTATCAGGTGCTGAACGATGTTGCCGAATACTCAAAAAATTCTTATACATGTATTAGCATCTGTAACTCACCTGTTGCTATGCTTCAACGTGTGCGAAGAACTGATGAACGCTTCAGCCAAACCGACTTGCAGATCAACAGAGCAAGAGCGAAACATAAGGCATCAGTCAAACGTTTCGTCTTGAGCTTCAGCTAATCTGCTTCGGAGGCAAAATGCTATAAACCCTGCCACGGTCGCATGTGAAAGAACTCCACGTGTTCTTATTTTTCGGCGTTCTCTATTTCAGTGTGCGTGGTAACAAAGACGCAGTTGTGACATGATGATGATGATGTTTGATGTTTTGGTTTTGTTTGGTTTTTTATGGTGCATAGGCAGCTTAGGCCATCATGCACCAAACACATGGTATGATTCTCTTAAAATGTTGCGATGCCTCGCCGAGTCCTTGCCTAGGAAAGGGCCTCGAGGATACCAACCAGGTTTGCAAACCTTTGATCGTCTTCTCAAAAGTGGTAAGGCATACGAGGTGTTGCTTTTCTGCTGTGTCATTTTGCATATGTGGCGGCAATGCATGTCTGGAAGAGAATGGAAAGGGACAAGCTTAATGCAATGATCAGGAGAGCTGTAAAGAATGCCCTTGGGCTCCCCAACTACACCCACACCAATCGTCTCCTGCAGTTGGGAATTCATAATACATTGGAGGAAATTGCGGAAGCACAAGAAAGAACACAGGTAATTAGGCTGTCTGGCTCAAAAGCGGGGAGGATGATTCTCGCAGAAATGGGTATTCCACCAGCTCAGATTGAGGCTCTGTACCAAGGGTTGACGAGGGATCAGAAGGAAAACATCATTGTCTCGCCTGCCCCGCGGAACATGCATCCCCAACGTAATGTTGGAAGGAGGAGAGCGCGCGCTCGGGCCCTTCTTCGCCAAGTTGCGGATCTTGACGGGGGGGCCTGTTTCGTGGACGCGGCGCAATATGATGGCCAGAGAGACCGATTCACGGTAGTGGCAATCAACCACAAAGGCATTACAATTAATGCGGCGTCGGTATGCGCCAGAACTGCCAATGCAGCTGAGCAGGTTGCCATCGCCTTGGCTCTTTTAGATCAGCGTAATGAACACATATTTAGCGATTCTAGAGCTGCCATTCGTGCCTTCAGTGTTGGAGCTGTGTGCAAAGAGGCCAAAAATATACTCGGTGATAAGTTGCTTACAACCCATACCATTACATGGTTCCCAGCTCATATGGGAAACATGGACGGAGGGATCATAAATCTCAATGAGTTGGCCCACTCCAGGGCGCGAGGGTTAGCTGTCCGCGGCCATGGAGGACCTTTGGGTCGAACTGGAGATTTCGTAAACAGGGATCCGCCAACTACATATAATGAAATAACCCAACATTTCGCTATGGATAGGAGAATCTTTCCACCTCCACATGCGAAGCTAAATAGAGCGCAGGCGCTTACATTGCGATTACTTCAAACAGAAACGTACCCTAACCCTGCCTTTCTTCACAAGCTTTATCCTGATGTTTATTTAACCAACTCGTGTACAAAATGTGGCGGTTTAGCCACCTTACACCACATGCTCTGGGAGTGCCCTTCGGTACGTGGCACCGATACAGCATCGTCCAGAAAGTGGGACTCCGCTCTCCGGAGTCCAGACATAACATCGCAACTTTGGGCTGTCCAGAGGGCCCACGATGCGGCGCTAGGGCTCGGCCTTACTGTCCCATCGTGGGAGCGGCCCGCCGTGTGCTAGGGCGCACGCCTTCGGACTTGTCAATAAAGTTTTTCCAAACCAAACCAAATACGAGGTGTTTCTTTGTTTTCAGACGATGCAGTGTATAAGTTTACAGTTTGGCTAAAAAGCCAGCTTCTTTTAGGAAGCTAGAAACTTTGAAGTTATCAACAAGTGCGTCTTCACATAAAAGCAGTGCAGGATTAATAGGCATATGTTCTCTGTAAAATACGATAAAATGTTTTTTTTCCGTAATTCCTCTAGCTTAGTGCATGACAGTAAAATATGATTTATTGATACCTCGCCTCTGCATTTCGGACACAGAGGTTTGTTCTCTTTTGCCAGTAAGTAATTGTTTGTGAGGTGTGTTTGTCCAATGCGTAAACGATATAAAACTACTTCTATGAACCGTTCTTGGTGGGAGCAGGAATTACATTCTTCTAAAGTGGGTGTCACTAGGTGGAGCTTGTTTTCTGTTTCTGAGTGTCATCTAGCTTGCCATTGATTTCTGAGTTTGTGTAGCACCGATTTTATGACATCTTTCTAGGGAATTCTTACTTTCTTTATTTCTTTATGTCGTGCTTTTGCTGCACATTCATCTGCCTCCTCGTTCCCACAGATCCCGACGTGGCTTGGTACCCAGGAAAGTTTGGTGTTACGTACCTGTTCTATAACTGTTATGTTGTGTAACATGTCGCCTATCATTGGTACACATGCAATTCTCGGATGAAGGGCTCTTAGTACACTTAATGAGTCTGCGTATGATATACTGTTCTCGATATTTTTATTTTTGGTTTTTTTCACCGCTATTGAGACAGCGTAGCATTCTGCAATAAATACAAATGTGCATTGCGGTAGCCGAACTTTATCTTCCCAATGATTGTGTATTAACGCAATAACAACATATCGTGTCGATCTGGAACCATCGAAGTAAAATGCTATGTGTCTCGCATATTTTGCCTGAAGTGCTGGAAATTCTTGTAGTAGATGCTCGGACAAGTGTTTTTTTTTAAATTGAGTCAGCGTGAAGTCGCATACATAGGGGAGGCAGTACCAAGGCGGGAGTGCATTGGGTTTCTGAGCAATCATCGAAAACGTGTCTTTTACATTTAATTATTGGCACATCTCTTCAAATCTTAGAGGTAGCGGCCTAATTGCTTGGGGTTTGTTAATAAATAGTGTTCTGGATGGGTACTGCGTTAATATAGGGTGACAAAGGTGGTTAGGCATTGATCGAATCTTTAGAACGTATGAACATGTGATCATGATTATTCTTTCTGCCAGTGGTGGTTCATTTGCTTCTCTATACAGACTTCTTATAGGTGACGTCCTAAATGCACCGGTCGCGAGGCGGAGACCTTGATTGTGCATGGGGTTCAGCTGTTTCAGGCTCAATTTTCTCGCTGATCCTTATACTATACTACTATAATCTATATAGGCAGGATCGTACAACAGAGCGTTAAATTTGTAGTACGTCCATTCTATCTGAAACCCAGCGTTTGCGTGACAGGATCTTCAGTATGTTGAGAGATTGGACTTCTTTTTTCTTCAACGCTTTTATGTGTGGAAGGAATGTATGCTTCTTATCAAATACTATACCCAAGAACTTGTGTTCTTTCTTTAGTGGCGATTCGGTATGATTTAGGTGTAAGGTAGGGTCTCTCTGTATGCCTCGTTTCAGAGAGAAGAGAATGGGCACGGTTTTTGTGCAGAAAAGCGAAAACCATTTCTGTTTGCCCATGTTGTTAGTTTGTTAATCGCTAACTGCACTTGTCTTTCACATGCTGATGTGTTGCAGGATGTGCTAGCTATTTGGAGGTCGTCGACGTAGTGTGAGTACGCGATGGACTCGGGTATTTCTTTGCTGATCGAGTTCATTTTTATGACAAATAGTGTTGTGCTTAGAATGCACTCTTGTGCCACTCCAATTTCCTGAGTTGAACTTCTCGATAGTGTTAAAGCTGGGCGCACCTGGAATGAATCGTTAGATAGGAAGTCTTTGAGGCAATTCAACATCAGTCCGCGGATTCCTAGCTCAGTCAAGACCTGGAGGATTCCGAACCTTCAGGTGGTGTCGTATGACCTTTGTAAATAAAAAAAAAACGACGACCAGACAGTTTTGTTTGAGTACGAACGCTTCGCGGACGGTGTGTTCGAGTCGTACAAGGCGGTTGGTTGTGCAGCTGAATTTGTTAAAACCGTACTGATGAATATCGAGGAGTTAGAGTGATTCTAAGACTAACGACATCCTAATCATAACAACACTTTTGAAGGACTTTGCAAGACAGCTGGTGAGAGCTATCGGTATGTAGCTACTAGCATCGGTTGGTGGCTTTCCCGGTTTCAAAAATGGGATGATGACGGTCTTCTTCCAGGATTCAGGTAATTTTCCGGATATCCACACTTGGTTGAAGAATGTCAAAAGTATTTTTACGGCGCGTTCGCAGAGATGAGCTAATGTTTCATAGTGTATCTAGTCTGGTTGAGGTGCAGTTTGCCTAAGTGCAGTCAATACAGTGCATATTTCTTGATAAGTAATTAAGCTGTATGGTTCGTGTATGTTTCTTCTTGTTGGAAGCCTTTGTTTCTTGGCTGCGTGCTTGTTTTTCAGAACTGATTGAATACAATGTGACGAGCTCGAAACAGCACAGAAGAATTCACCTAGAATATTCGCCTATTTTTCAATGCTAGTCTGTAGGCCAGGAGGGGTCACCAATGGTATATTGAATGGAGAAAACTTGTACATCTTCTGGACCCGTTACCACATTTCTTTTGACGTGGTTGTGCTGTTCATGGAAGCGATGTACTTTTGCCACGATGCTTCTTCAGCGTTGGGACAGATGTATCTGGCCTTCACTCTAGCTTTTTTTTTTTAAATTACAATGTTTTCCGGTGTTGGGTGCTCGTAAAAGTTCTCCAGGCCTTATTTTGCTTGTTTTTAGCTTCTATGCAGTCGTATCTGTACCATGTTTGGTGAATTTCTTTTGCGAGTCCAGATGTCTTAGGGATAGATAGCCAGGCAGCTGTCACGATGCAGTTTGTAATACAATCGTTCAGTTCATCTATGCTGAGGCCTTCTGTCGCTAGTTTTTCCAGGCAAGCTTTCTTTCTTGGAAGAGGGCTCAGTTGGCTAAATGTAGCTTCTAATGTCATGGGTTTTGTTGAATGACTTGAGTGACTTATATGTGGGATTTAACGGCCCAAAACCGCCATATGTTTATGAGAGACGCTGTAGTAGAGGGTTCCGGAAATTTTGACCACATGGGGTTCTTTAACGTGCTCCCAAATCTGAGCACATGGGCCTACAGCATTTTCACCTCCATGGGAATTGCAGCCGCCGCAGCCTGGATTCAATCCCGCGACATACGGGTCAGCAGCGGAGTACCTTCGCCACTAGACCACCACAGCTGGGTGTTGATTGACTTGAGGGAATATTGTTTGACTGACTAGTATCGGCAAATGATCGGTTCCGTAAGGGTAATTTAGAACATCCCACTTAAAATCCATAAAAACAGAAGGTGAACAAAACGATAAGTATATGCAGCTTCTTTTTCTTAAGATAAGGGAGCATTAAGTTGGTTTTCCTTTATTAAGTAGGCATACGGTATTGCTCAATAAAAAATATTCAATGATTCGGCCTCTAGTGTCAGTTTTTTTACTACCCCAAAAATTGGAGTGTGCAATAAAATCTCCGAGCACTAGGACAGGCTCTGGCAGTAGTAATATCAGCTGTTCTAAATCAGAGATAGATATTTTCCGATGTGGCTCCAAGTATATGCTGCACAATGAAATTGTTTTATATGTGTGTATGGTGGCCACCACGGCTTCTATTTGGGTTTTAAGTTTGTGTTCTCGCGCTGGTACTCCGCTCTTGACTATAATAGCCACACCACCTGAGAGCCTTCTTGTCTGCTCTCTGTCATGCCGTAATTATCATCATCATCATCATCATCATCATCAGCCTGACTACGTCCACTGCAGGACAAAGGCCTCTCCCATGTTCCACCAGTTAACCCGGTCCTGTGCTTGCTGCTGCCAATTTATACCTGCAAACATCTTTATCTCACCTGCCCACCTAACCTTCTGTCTCCCCCTAACCCGCTTGCCTGCTCTTGGAATCCAGTTAGTTACCCTTAACGACCAGCGGTTATCCTGTCTACGCACTACATGCCCGGCCCATGTCTATTTCTTCTTCTTGATTTCAGGTATGATATCCTTAACCCCCGTTCGTTCCCTAATTCACTCTGCTCTCTTCTTGTCTCTTAAGGTTACACCTAGCATTTTTTTCCATTGCTCACTGCGTCGTCCTCAATTTAAGCTGAACCCTCTTTGTAAGTCTCCAGGTTTCTGCTCCGTAGCTAAGTACCGGCAAGATACAGCTGGTATATACCTTCTTCTTGAGGGATAGTGGCAGTCTACCTGTCATAACTTGAGAGTGCTTGCCAAATGTGCTCCACGCCATTCTTATTCTTTTAGTTACTTCAATTTCGTGGTTTGGCTCCTGCCCTAAGTAGACATAGACGTTACCTGCCCTAAGTAGACATAGTCTTTTACAACGTGAAGTGCACTATTACCTATCTCGAAGCGCTGCTCTTTTCCGAGGTTGTTGTACATTACTTTCGTTTTCTGCAGATTCAATTTAAGACCCACCTTTCTGCTCTCCTCGTCTAACTCCATAATCATGAGTTGCAATTCGTCGCCTGAGTTGCCGGAATACACAATAGTTTTTCAAGATGTTTCTAAGCCTAGGACCTAAATTTGTTTCTTGTAAACACAAGGCTACTGGCGAAAAAGTGGCTTGTATGTCCTTTATGTCGTTTTGAGCTATGTGGGAGTCCCCTGCAATTCCAGTGAATAAAAGCCACTTTGTATGCTACGGGTAGTGTAAAAACCTAGGTTTTGTTATCAGACCCAGTGATTCTGAGCTTGTCTTTTTTTCCGATCCAAGGAGTCCCGCCGTCGATCTAACGTCGATGGTTCAAGACTACTCTGATTTGTGCCTATCGCATCACCTGACATGCCCCGCAGGGGCGTCTGCACAAGCAGGCGTTTGGTGTGTAGCGACACCACGGACCCGAGCTAACGGGGGGTTTCGTCTCCCTCTCACGCCTGGCCGTGCGTGGCTGAGCCGCGTCCGGGGAAAAGGAGATCCTGGGGGTTGAGCCGATGCCGGGTGATTGGATCTCTAAGGCCCCCTGGCAGAAGCAACACACCCCTTTGGCCCCGGCTTCACGTAGACGGCACCCCTGGGCTGTCCCATCTAGTGGAAATCGGCAGTCGCCTTTTCCTATCTCTCTCTTTCCTCATCTTCGTCTTTCTCTCACACTTTTTATCTGTTCTGTCATCTTATTTCTTCTATTTACTTCTAACTTTCCTGGCAGTGAGGGTTAACCTTGTGTAGGTATCCAACCTTGGGTAAATACATTAAGTTATAGCGGCGATGCATGACTGGCGTATCCAAGTACTCTTGAATTAACCTTGCAGCGTCCTCTTGTTGGGATCGGTGGTGCGGGGCCACCATCGCCACTGAAATAAATACTCTTCGTATGGCAAATGCTTTTCCCTCCTTTCCGGATCGCTCCCTCAAAAGGTGGCGCACAGAAGAAGCAATCACCTAAACCAAACCAAAGCAGAGCTTGCCAAAGTATCATGTCATTCATAGTCAAAACGTAAAGAAGAAAGTCCGAGCGATTTAACCGTTCCAATAGAAACCGGCTGTTGCAAGTTGCGTGTAAGACCCTACATCCCCAATCCTGGTCAATGTTTCAAGTGTCAACGTTTCGGCCATGGATCGCAGAGCTGCAGAGGGTACGCCACTTGCGCTAAATGTGCATCCATGCAAAGACGACTGCATCCATCGGACGACTGCACCTCAGAAGCAACTCATTATTTGAACTGCGAAGGAGATCACCCTTCCTATTCACGATCATCCCCGACATGGAAAAAGGAAAAACAAATAGTACAACTCAAGGTCAAATTCAATCTGTAATTACAAGAGGCACGTAAGCGTTTCGCACTTCACAACCTCTCTTATCCCTCCTAGGCAGATGTTACATGCCGGGGCGCCACGCCCCATCTATCTGCACCCGCGATTGTCACACAGAATGTGGCTACGGTCGTGCCATCAGCGCCCCCGGCTGGAGCAGCCTGTACTGCTCCGCCATCTGACAAACAGGGTCGTCCGACCCTCGTGTCTGCTGGACCTCTCACCACTTCAAGCGCAGTTAGGTCCGAAAGTTCTATGAACGTGCCTGCCGGGCAGGCGCTATCCACCACCTCACAAGAGGTGACGGATACAAGTCCCACTCCTCCGGCGACTCAGACGCCGAAGGATAGGCGCATCTCTTTGAAGAGCGCACTAAAAAAAGAAAAAATCCGCATTACAGGGCCTCCCAAAGGCCCTGTAACCAATGGCAACACTTTTTGTACACACAGCAAGAGAAAACATTAAAATGACACAAATACTACAATGGTACGTGAGAGGATTGTTAAGTAACCTCGACGATATTCAGGAACTTTTACACAAACATACACCAACTGTGGAGTGTGTGCAAGAAACACACCTAAAACCTAAACACACCAACTTCTTACACAATATATCAGTTTTCAAAAGAACCGAGATGATGCGGTCGCGTCATCCGGTGGTGTTGCCATCATAGTAATAGACGAACAGCCTGTACACATTAACTTTTCAAACATCTGAGGCACTGGCTGTTCAAGGTGTTATATTCAACATAATAGTGACAATATGTTGTATTTACATACCTCCGCATCACCAATTCAATAAACACGAATCGCAGTCTCTAAGTGATGAACTCCCACAGCCGTATGTTCTACTTGGAGATTTCAATGCACATAACAGTTTATGGGGAGACTCGCGGTGCGATGCAGGAGGTCGTCTAATCGAGCTATTCGCTTTCTCTTCTGGCGAATGTCTCTTCAATCAGAAAAAAAACATATTATAATATCACTAACAACACATACTCGTCAATATACCCTAGCATCTCCTCTCCATCAATTTTTGTGGTCCCCAAAAGGGAAGTCACCAATAATCCATATCGAAATGATCATTTCCCTATAGTTCTCAGCGCCAGAATAGCAAATGATGGCCCTCCACAGGTACCCAAATGGCTCACCCAAAAAGCTGATTGGGAACAGTACCAAAAATTTACTCGCTTAACCTGGAATGAGATGAGTACGTTAAGCAAAGAGGCTCTTGTAGATAAATTCACTGCTTTTTTGGTTGACGCTGCAACCAAATGCATTCCACAAACAAGCGGACTCTCAGGCAAGCGACGTGTTGCATGGTGGAACGAAGAGTGTTGTAATGCACGAAAAACAAAAACAAAACAAGGCATGGCAGTTGCTTCGAAACTCGCCGACGTCTGAGAATCCTATAAACTTTAGGAACATTAGGTCTCAAGGCAGGAGCACGCACCGACAAGCTAGAAGAGAAAGTTGGCATACGTTTTTATTGGGCATCACTTTATCGGCCATACTTTACACAAGCGGGTAAAGTATGGAGCAGGGTGAAAAGAGTAGAAGGAAAAGAAGCATGTCCACTCCCTCTAGTAAACGCACAAAGCGACAGCTTAGAAGACCAGGCAAACTACCTGGACGCACACTTCGAGCAGATTTCCAGCTTTTCACACTACTCTCCAGAGTATTAACGCTACAAGGCAGGAGTGGAAAAACGTAAACTAGACTCGAAGTCTACTAAATATGAGGCATATATACAGCCATTCTGCTTGGCTGAATTACAGGCATCTCTTAATTGCTGCAGCGATTCCGCCCCGGGATCTGACCGTGTAATCTAAAAAAAAATGGTGAAAAGACTGCCTCTAGAAACTCAGAAAACATTACTTTGCTTCAGTAGGGTTGAGAGCTGGGCTAGTCGGTGAGACATCATTTAACCATATGGTGTAGTAGCGCTAATTCGACGGGGACGAAGAGGACTAGCGAGTGTCGTGTTTTCTTGTCCTCTTCGTCCCCGTCGGATTTGCGCTACTACACCATATGATTAAATGATTACTTTGCTTGTACAATGCCATCTGGTTTTCTGGCGTCATGCCTTCCTATTGGAAAGAGGCCATTGTCATTCCCATATTAAAGCAGGGTAAGGATCCGTCCTGTGTTACGAGATACAGGGTCGCATAAACCAATTGCCTTTGTAAACTCTTTGAACAGATGATAAATCGCCGACTTATACACTTCCTTGAAACAAACAGTCTACTTGACTCGTACCAGTGCGGTTTTAGAGAAGGTAGGGCAACTATTACCACCTGGTACGTATTGAAGCACAGATCCGAGACGCTTTTATCTACAAACAGTTCTTTCTTTCTGTGTTTCTAGATATAGAAAAGGCTTATGACACAGCATGGCGCTTTGGTATACTCCGAGACCCCTCAGATTTAGGTATACGGGGTAGAATGCTGAGTGAAATTCAAAGTTATTTCTTCAATCGGACGTTCCGTGTT
Organism: Rhipicephalus microplus; assembly: GCF_043290135.1. NCBI lineage: Eukaryota > Metazoa > Arthropoda > Arachnida > Ixodida > Ixodidae > Rhipicephalus > Rhipicephalus microplus. The sequence goes on along the minus strand of NC_134707.1, from coordinate 107,759,500 downwards.
CGAGTAGGCACAGTCTTGTCCCGAACATTTGTTCAGGAGACAGGGGTGCCCCTGGGTGGTGTACTGAGCTGTATTCTATTCATTATCAAAATGAATTCATTGCATCTTTCCATGCCTTGGAGCTTGTTTTACTGCACTTATGTAGATGATGTCCAGTTCGGCTTTAAATCTCGTAACCTGGAAATATGTGAGCGGCAGGTGCTGCTGACTATGAACAGGATTTTAAAATGGGCAGATGAAAGCGGGTTCCGGATGAATACAAAAAGCACATGCATCTCGTTCTCTAAAAAGACAGGCAATCATTTCAAACATCACACTGAACTGCATGGCCAGCATCTTTCAATAAACAATGAGCACAAATTTGTAGACCTAATCCTGGACACCAAGCTAACCTTCATACCGCACATAAAGTATCTAAAAAAAGAGTGCATAACAACGATGAACATTATAAAAGTCTTATCACGCTCTACCTGGGGTAGTGACAAGAAGTGTTTGATCAATTTGTATAGAAGCCTCATGCGAACACGCCCAGATTACGAGGCCAGACCCAATCAGTCTGCGACACCAACGGCCTTAAAGATGCTCGACCCTGTTAATCCCCTAGGCATTCGTCTTTCCACAAGTGCTTTTGCACAAGCCCTGTGGAAAGCTTGTACGTTGACTCGAACGAATGGTATTTCCAATTGCAACGATCCTACCAATCTTTTCTTTACTTCCACTAGGTGATTGCCAACAAAGAACACCCCGTACACTCCACCATCAATGACTTGTCCAGTTCTGTCCTGTTTAACAACAGCCCTGTCATAAGGCAGCTCTACGCACTTCGTGTAAGGACTGTAGCCGAAGAAACAGGTGTGCCGCTCCTTCAACACGGTTTGGCGGCTCCCGCTGTATATGTCTCGCCTTGGCAGTGGCAGCTGATAGACTGCGATATGTCTTTTATACAAATCACCAAGCACGCGCCAAATGTACATATTAGCACACATTTTCTAGAACTATAGCAGAAATACTCATGCCCAGAATTCTATACTGATACCTCAAAAACCAGCCTTTCTGCCACCTATGCAGCAGTCAGTCCATCTTTTTTAAATGCCGGTATTCTGCACCCGAACACCAGCATTTTCACAGCAGAGGCTTCTGCTATACTGGTAGCTGTTAAAGACAACAAACAACTAAAATTACAAAGTGCAGTGATCTACGCAGAGATTCCCTGAGCGTTGTGAGGGCCCTTAAACATTCAAAAAGCAAACAAACTTCATTGTTATCTCTCTCTACACATTTCTGTGCACAGTCTACGCACTCTGTACACATGTCATAGTCTCCTAGGTGCCAGGGCACCGTGAGATACAAGGAAATGTTTTGGCGGACCACTTAGCTTCAACCGCCAAAGAAACAGCTGCCAGTAGATCAATAGTGATTCCTGCACTTGACTTGGAACCTTTTCTGAAACAAAAGCTCAGGGCCTATCGGCAGAGCACGTGGGACAGACATACAGGCAATACACTCCATGCTATCAAGCCGCAACTAGGTAATTGGCTGCCGCTATCATAATCACGACACACAGAAGTAACACTAACAAGGCTTAGAAGAGGACATCCACACTCTACACATTCTTATCTTCTGTCCACCGGCAATCCACCTTTTTGTGAGAGATGTTGAGAACCACTTACGGTTCTCCACATTCTCGTCCAGTGCAATGAGCTGGATGCGCTGAGAAAATAAGCACTTTTTACTGCCCTACGGAAAACACCTCTCCCTACACCCTGAGATGCTCATCAGTAGGGATCCACTTCTCAAACTGCAATCGGTTTTCGCGTTACGAAAAGATGTTCATAGCTTTCACCCCATATTTCGAGGTGATCCTTAGCATGACCTCTGTACCCTGGTCGTGGCTTCGGTGCCTACATCTCCATGATGATTTTATTATCATGACATTTCGCCATCCACTTCCACTGCACATAACTCACGCCACTGTCATGATTTTATTACTTCCATGTTTTACCACTATTAGCGCGAGAAATTTTAAGGCCCCTTTACAGCCACGCATCATATCAATGTTCATATTTCTAGTCTATTGAAATGGCGCACTTTGGACATCATTTGGCGCTTGCGCCGTTCAGAACCACTCATCATCATCATCAAAAAGGTCATTTAGCAAGCAACTATGACGAAACGCCGCTTGTTACTTCATGAAGCCCGCCAAAAGCGCACCTGTGACTAAAGCGGCAGAATAACGTTTTTCTAATGCGAAGCATTTCTTAGCGAACTTCGGGGATTTCGAGCGTATCTATCTTTCTATCTATCTATCTATCTATCTATCTATCTATCTATCTATCTATCCAGCCGCCGATGACTTTTAGCTCTCCTGGTCATTTCGATAATGATATTGATACCAAACTTTGTATGGCCTAACATGAGTGTATGTCGAGCATAATTCAGAAGACATAACATGAAAAGCATGACTTTTCTGTCATTACTGTCATGATTTACATTTTATGGTCTTGCTGCTTTTGTGGTGGTTTCGGTCACATGACGTTTTGCAAAAACAATATGTTATGACATGACTACATGGCGACTACATGGGAACACAAGAGACAGACCCTGACATGCGTCTCATGTAAAAACATGTGTACATGCCATGCTCATCATGTGCTCGCGCCCGTTTCGCTAGCTTCACATATACCAAATTTAGTATCACGGGACGTGAATAGATGACAGAGGTATGTGACTGGTGCAAACATTATAATCATGAGATGCATATCATGTAGCAACATGACATGTCACGCTCATCATGCGCTCGCGGCCGTTTCGCTAACTTCACATTTACCAACTTTAGTATTAGGGGATGGGAATAGATGGCGAAGGTATGTGGCTGGTACAAACATGACAATCATGAAATGCGTGTCATGTAACAACATGACTACATGCCACGCTCATCATGCGCTCACTTCCGTTTCGCTAGCTTCACATGTACCAAGCTCGGTATTGCGCGACGTTAACAAACGACATGGGAAAATGACACGTCCAAACATCATAATCATGACATGCCTGTCATGTAGTAACATGACTACATGCCACACTCATGATGTACTTCCGGCCGTTTCGCCAGCTTCACATGTCAAATTTGATATTAAGTATCGTGAACGGATGAAGAATGTATGTGACTGACGCAATCATGATAATAATGAAATGCGTGTCATGTAAGAAGATGACCTTATGAAACACTCAAAGCGCAAATACAATTCAACGTAACCCGGCGCGCGTGCGCGCCGGCATTCGTTTTGTCACTTCCCGCCGGTGATGCCACGCCAGGCGCTAATCTGCCTGCTACGCACTGCGTTGCTTTGACGCATGCACGTTTGAGCGCGGTCGTCGTCCCTCCGTCACAAAGAGAGGCTGACGCAGTGCTGTCTGGGTAACGTCATCGGCGCGAAATGCACAATGTCACATTTCACGCCGGCTTTCGCCGAAGCACGCTGCTCGCGCCGGTGGCACCTGGCGCCAGACTCGTGCTCGCGTTTTACTTGCGTAGCGTCACCGCGTCCAACGTGTGTGCGCGTCAACGTTACGTTGGAGTATATGGGCCTTCATGATGCGCTCGCCACAGTTTCACTAGCTCCACCTTTACCAAATTTAGTCTTTCGTGACGTCAATAGATGACGAATGTATATGGCAGGTACAACATGACAATCAAAACACGCGTGTCATGTAAGAACATGACAACATACCACGCTCATGATGTGCTCGTAGCCGTTTCGCTCTCACCACTTATACCAAATCGACATCACGTGACGAGAATAAATGACAAAGGTAAAGGACCCCTTCAAACATGATAATCATGATATGGGTGTTATGTAAAGCATGACTAGATGCTACGCTCACTGCAAGCTCGCAGCTGTTTGACTGGCTCAACATATAGCAATGTTAGTATAACTTGACGTGAATAGACGACAAACACAATGATTTGTCCAGACATGATAACCATAATTTGCGTGTCGTGTAAAGCATGACTAATTGCTACGCTCATAGCGTGCTCAAAGCCGTTTCACTAGCTCAACATATCCTAACGCTGGTATTTGGAATAATTACAATACGTTGTACCTGTTCTTGTTTTATGTTAACATTTACTTTACCCATCCTCTTACGGTCTTGGTGACCAACAGTATTTGAAAATAAATAAAAAATAACTTGACGTGAATAGACGACAAAGACAAATGATACGTTCAAACATGACAATCAAGGCATGCGTGTCGTGAAAAGTTGAACTAGTTTCTACTCTCATAGAAGGCTCGTGGCCGTTTTGCTAGCTCCACTTATACCAAATTTAGTATCAAGTGACGTGAATAGATGACGAAGGTAAATGACTCGTCCAAAGATGATAATCATCACATGGAAGTCATGTGCGCCATAATTTACTTTCGCCTCAAAACATTGTGATGATTCAAGGGACATATGAACCATCGTCATTCGTGCTTCGCATAACATCGATTCTCACTGTACGTGGTATCTGCCAATTTTTTCCGAGTGAAAAACGCGCCGCTTTCGGGACGCCGGCGTTGCACCAGCCTCACCGGTTGCTTTGTTTTTTTTTCTATTTTTAAGTTGCACTGCCTTGCTGATAGGTGCGCTGCTGGCAGCGGTCCAATGAACGCGCGTCTCGGTTACTTTATCTGGCACATCGTGTCCCCGAAAAAAGCCTTAAAGTGTCCCCACCTTATGTATTTTGTATCTTACGCCGTGAACCAGGTCAACGCCATGCGCCCCGCTACTGGTTCGCATCCGATCAGTGTTCCGAGGGAAGATGGTCCATAGTTCTTGGGGGGGGGGGGGGGAGAAGGGGGGTTGTTTTTTTATGATGTGTGGTGTTTAATGCCCAAGGGCCATTTGATGGCCAAAGAGCGCCAGGTAAGTCGACAAGTGATGCGAACAATGTTCATGACAGGTGGCTCTAAAAGGGCCTTATTTCTCGCGTTAACGCGGGTAAAAACATAGCAGCATTAAAACCATGACATTGACGTGAAATACGCGCAATAATAGTAAATTGCAAAACTTCGTGTTAGTGAGACAATGATGGAGATACAGCCCCCACGGCATCGACCTCTTTCGGAGATCGTGCTAAAGCGCCTGGGTATGTGTCGGTAAGAGTACGTACATCTGTTAAAAGCGCCAGCAATGATTTATGTGGAAAAGGTGGTTCTATACCGATGAACATTGATGGGTGCAAGGGTATCTGTTGTCGGTAGGGCAATAAAATTAATTTTTTTCTGAGAGAATCTAAATCATTGCACCGGGCGAGGATGCGGAGAACGGCGAGCGGTTCTCTACATCTCTCACGCAATAGACCCTTTTCATAAATACGCGGCCTGGTGGTTAGCTTTTCGTCAGTTTCGATTTTGCAAAGGCTTCTGGGATAGAAGCCCGCCTTGTATAGGGCGAGAGGTGTGTGATGGTGCAACGCCTCCTAGATTTCGCGTGCCTGCCGGATGAGCGCAAAACGCTGGTCATCTATGGCGGCGCTGCCTACGTAGGGGTAAGGGTTTTTGTACTTGGCCTTTGAGATCGTCAATTTTGGCGTTTGCTACTAATTTCAAAGGATGCCTTGTATTGAAAAAGTTGCTTGCTAAATGACGGCGTTACTTACGTATGGTTAATTATAAATACGTTTACGCCTTTTGAAAATTTTTACGTTAATTTTGTTGCATATAAGCTCGAAAAACGTAAAAAACCTATTTTCACGAAAGGAGTGACACGGGGAGGGGTCAAAGGGAGTTGTGGCAAGCATTGTCTTGAATGACCTAGTGATCGTGCAGTCTGTGTGTGAGCGATCATCTGTGCAGCAGCCGTAAAATGAAGCCTCCTCGTTGTTTTGACTGCATGCGGTCTGTATTGTTTTATAGGCAGTCTGCATTCTTCGTACAGGAAAGATGCTCCAGAGCCAGAAGAAAACTCAGGCGACATATCTCGTTCACATCACTATAGGTCGATATGGCAGAGTACTTGGCAGTAACTGCTAATGCCCCGCAGGCAAATCTAGCTGCAGCCACACTCAGGCCCTCGTTCGAGCTATTTGCTTACTCCAAGAAAAAGGCTTTCATCAGGCTCCAGACCACTTGTCATCTACAGATTTGCCGCAAGTTTAACGGCTTCATAGTTGGCCTCTGAAAGCTAGCCGCCTGCAAGGTGTTGACTGGAGGAGCGTTGGTAAGGGCGGCAGAGACGTACCATTGCCGAGCCGACTCAACTTGAAGAAGTTCAAGCCATGCAGCATTAAAAGAAGAGGAGCAACGTCATGCTTTTTGTGAATGGCTTGGCCGAGGCCAGAGCCGATAACTATTTAGTCAGGGTACTGTCTACTGCCGATCATGCACCAGTATGCGCTGCCAAATGTAGTACTGTTTTTGAAGGATCACCTCTAGCGTATCAGCAGCCTTTGACTCCGCATGAATTTGAAGTGCTTGTGTGTGAGTCGCTCACAGAAGTTATGAACTCAAGTGAGCCACCATGACTGCCCAAGTACATAGTGCCATTTACGAACAGCACATCGTCAAAATAAACTGAACCCTTTATTTTCATAAATACACGCACAGTGCGCTCCCACATAATTTCAGCCCAGACATTTGAAATGAAAGGTGCAATGAGACTTAATTGAACGTAATGCATAATTTTTGCATAATCTTATGAA